>NW_009717872.1:0-1897 GCF_000703405.1 Apaloderma vittatum
TAATAACTTGGAAGCGCTTGAAAAACATTCATCGGCGCGAGGATCCCTCCCTCAAAGCCCCGAGGGGAACACAGGCACAGAGGAAGCGTCGTGGCCCCCTGTCGGGCTTTGAAGTAACTCAGGCAGCCGTGTGATCGCATACCAATGCTTTTATTAGATTTATTTGAAAAAGTAATTAAAATAAGGCATTCTGGGTTACATGTAAACATAGAGGCCAGGCGGAACCCCACAACAGGGGGGCTGCTGGACCATAAGCAGGTGCATAAGAACAGGAACAAAAGTTTCAAGTTCTGTTTTGAAACAGTGATACTCATCCAGGAGAAACAGAAATTCAGAGTTATATTAACTTTTGTTTATTTATTAAGGGCAAGGCTTCTGCAGAAAAGAGATCTAGATTCTGAAAAGTGAGGGTTGGATTCAAGATCGTGGCATCAGGTCTGAGCTACCTATGATGTTCCGGACCCAAAACTGCCTTTCACTACCACAGCTTTTGGAACCCAGAGAATTACTCTGTGTTGTCCAAAGATACTGAAATCGGAAGTTCATTAGATATCAGATATCCCATAAGTGAACACGGTGTTGTTATTACTACTTTTTATATACACCACATTCATTTTACTTACATTCCGATGTCTGATTTTATGCCATATATTAAAGGACTCTGGAAGATTCTCCCAAGTAGTAAAGCATCTGCCCTACTTGTCACTGACAATGTCTCTAGCGATAAGTTCTTTCATTATTTCGTTGGTACCACCATAGATCGGCTGAACACGGGCATCCACAAAAGCTCTGCGGGGAAAAAAACAACAAACACAAAACGGGATAATTAAAAACACCTACCCAGAATGGGCACACAATCAACAGAAAAAGGTATCAAATTTTATCTTTGAAGACCTCTCTTTAAAAATGAGAATAGCATACTTTGAAAAGAGGTTCACATTTTCAAAGAAGTTTCAACTATCTGAAACCTTTCACCTTTCCAAGGTACTGTGCCAAAACAGGAATTTAGTCAGTATCTGTTTGTTTACATTATAAACTCTCCACTACCCCGCCTAATTAAACAAAACCAAAACAAAGCTCTGTAACACCAGATTCCCACCACTCTTCCATCCTCGATTCTTGCTCCCTTCTTTCCTCACGTTGTCTGAGCATTAATTCCAACTCAAGACAGCAAAACCCCCATACCCACCCACCACGCACATCCTGCCAAACAGCATGCGTGCATCAACTGCCAGACTCGGGTGCCCCACTGTTGTAAAAAAAAGAACCCACACAACTCCTGCAGAACCCAAATGATAGTTATTGTGGTAATTTGCTCTAATGCCCTGGCCTGCCTGATCCTGTCAAGGGGGACTGCTGATGGTGCTTTCTTTGAGGTGGGACTCAAACACCTTGGGAGGAAAAGGAAAGTGCCAACTGGCTTCACATCAGCTGGCTATAGCCTCCTCCCCAAAGCAGCTCCGTTTGGGCGAGCTGCCTGCAGCCAAACCGTTTCCATCCTCGTGTTGGAATCAGCCCCAGTAAATGCACAGCTGGTGACAGCACGCGGGACAATGACAGCGTGCTTTTCCATCTTAACTCTGCCTCATTATAGAGAGAGCGGCCCAGGAGCAGCGCAGCATTCTCTAGAAACACGCATGTTGCTGAACCACAGGGATGATAAAACCCTGTATGGGCAATTGCTGCATGCACAGACAAGCAGGGGTTCGAGGACACCTTGAACAGGGCTTGCCAGTCATCCTATTTAGGAAGAGAGAGTGCAGAACACTCACAAATTGCACTCATTAAAAACACACAGGATAAAGTTACTTTAACGCAGCACTTCATACTCTTAATGTATTTAGAATAGGGGAAAAATAAATTCTATACCTACTCAGTTAAGAAAAATTAGCTATCT
>NW_009717873.1:0-3952 GCF_000703405.1 Apaloderma vittatum
GCGTGTCCTGGAAGGGGGTCCCTCCTTTTGGCGTCATGGGAGGGGGACGGTGCTCTCTGAGCTGATTTGGTCATGCACCCTTACTGGGAACACATTTCTGAGCACGCACCTCCAGTAAATGTGTATTTATTTATTTATTTATAAACCATACACACGTGCTACTCGAGTGCCAAGATTTTCTTTCCGCCCTGCTCATCTTCCTGCTTTGGAGACCAGAAGCTATTTCCAGACAGATCTCCTCTCTCATTCACCTCCTCCCTTGCTCCCCAAGTGTCGATAATCCACTTTTTTTTCCCATTTCTCATTTCCCACTTGTGCGTTGTCAAGCTCCGTGTCCTGCCTTGCTGGGACGGGAGCTTTTGGGGGTGCCAGCCAGGGAGAAGCTGCACCCATCCTCATCCTGCCCCTTGGCTGTGTCACAGGCCAAATGCAGTCTTCGTTCTGGTGGTCCCAATGACCACTAAACCCAGATTTGTGGCCTGGGGTGCTGCAGGCGCTGAAGCACAGACAGGGCTGGGATTTGGTTTTTCAAGGCAGGAGATCCCCGCCTGGGGTGCGTGGCGTTGCCGAGCGGGACCGTTATGAATGATCAAGGATAAGTGAATGTAGTAACTCGCATTGATTTTTAAAATGCCGTCTATTTATCCCGAAGGCAGCTGCATGCAGACAGAGCCGCACGCCTGCTCTCGATCTGGGTGGCTGAGAGCAGCCCGTCGGGGCTTTTGCATCCCAGTGCTTATTCAGGTCATTGCCTCCCTCCCCAGCACCCACCGCTCAGCCGGAGACACCCCGCTTTGCCAGCTCTGCAGACCCCCCCAGCCAAGGAGCTCCTTACTCTGTGCTGTGAAAACCATTATGATCTCTCATCGTTAGCAAAGCGGGCTGGAGAGAAGCAGCAATCCAGGTGATCGCTGCGGCGCTGTGCCAGAGGGCAGGAGCTGTCGGGTTTTGCCCCATTGAGCAAATTTCCCCACGTGCAATTTCCTGAGCATCCCGGGCCGGCAGCTCACACCCTCAATGGAGCGGGGTGTGTGTAGCTCAGTGAGAAGCAGGCACCCCCAACGCCAGGGCAAACTGGATGTTTCCCAGGGATAACCACACTGAGTCAGGCTTGGTCCCATCAACCCAGGCTGCTGCCCCAGGACACGGGGGACCCCACGGCAGGTCTGTGCTCGTGTTCACTCCAGGCAAAATGCAGGATCCAGGCTTGGAAAATGCAGGAGGTGGTGCTTAAGGGACTTTCCCAAGCTAAAACAAGACAAGAAAGGGGTTTCTGCGTGGTGCCCCTGCGCCGAGGGGTCTCCGGGAGCGTTACTGAGGCCCATGTGGCCGCGTTGCTCCACTAATGTGAATTGACATTTAGCGAATCCTCACCAGATGGTTTGTGAGCCCAAGCTGCCAGTCACCGGCAAAACCCCGAGCAGCGTTCCTGTCCCTGGCCATATGCAACACGTCCACCACCATGAACCTCTGCCGGCGCTGCCTCCTCCCCCTGCCCAGCCAACGGCGGGGACTGCGAGGGACGGGCAAGGGGTGCTGGGCTTGGGCACCGCTGGCTTGGACTGCTCCGCGGGGGTCTGGGAATATCATCTTTCCCCTTTTTAATCTTGCGGGGGAAGGCTCGGCAGGGTTAATGGAGCTGGAGGAGATGTGGTGCCCCTGCAGGAGCAGCTTCTGAGCGGCGGTGGCGAGGAGAGATTCTCTGGTTTGAGTGATCCTCTGAGCCCGGGAGCAGCTGGGGCTGCTCTTGTGGGATGGGTGCTGAGCACCTGCTTTGCTTCCTCACTTCTCTCCAAAGCCCCCTGCTGCTTGCCCGGGCTGTCTGGCAGCAGCAGGCAGATTTTAATGGCGGTGGTAATTAAGCAGGGGACGGCTTAACGAGGAGGCTGTGGAGGATCTGCCACGTGAAGTCATTCCAGAGGGAATACTCCTCCTAAAATCAGCTCTGGTTTTGCTAGCGTGATGCACGGCTCTGGCTTGCCAGGATGATGTGCTTCCCTCCTCTTCCTCTTCCTCCCCCTCCCAGCCATGCTGGTCAGGGTTTGGGCTCCCTGAGCAAACAATGTCATGAGGAAAGGGGGACCTGCCACCCTGGGCACACAGCCAAAGACATCCCTGCATCTTCCGACACCGTGCGTGTGTGTGTGCTGCGCCGGAGCTTTCTGGAAGACCAAGCTTTATGTTAAGCTTTGCATTAAGACGTTAAACTGGAATTTGCAATGCCAGCAGCCCCCATGGCCAGCCTGGCTCCTGGAAGAGTGAAGCGTTTGGGGAATTTAATGACCAGGTGTGTCTGTTCATACTCCAGAATTCCTCGTGGCAGATTGCCTAACCTGACCATGCTCCTTTCAGCATCTCCCCTTGCCCGCTGCTCCTTTGCTTGTTGTCCTCGTATCCCCCTAATTATTCCAGTTGCCTTCCTAACGAGTTGCAGCATGCATATGTCAAGAGCAGTGGGTTGAAGGTAATGCACATCAGTCACCGGCTTTGTACAAATGACTGGAGCAATCCTGCACCCGTTAGATCGGTCATGACCTGAACGAGCTGACCCGCTGAAACCTGCTCAGTGCCGCGGGAACGCCACGTTGTGCCGAGAGTAATTGGGAGCAATGAGTTATGACTCCTGGGTGGTTAGAAGCTACATCAGGCACATTTCTCTCAGTCTTTCTCCTCCACCTTCCTCCAGGCTGGCTTGGGAGAAGGCGGTTTGCAGCGCTGGTCAGGATATACGATGGGGTGTGTGTGGAGTTGGTTTGGGGACCCCCTCACTCCAAGAGTCACAAAGTGCAGGCAGGAGGTGAGAAGTGTTATCCCACCGTGCTGTTTGGGACTGGAGTGGCAGATGTGGGGTTGCTCTGCTGTCGGAGGGGGAATTTGGTGAGGGATGGAGATATGGAAGGAGAGACACGGGGTGGTGATTGTGGACGGGGAGATGTGCCTTGCATGCCTGAGAGCTGTGGCTCTAGGAAGCAGCAGCAGCCCAAAGCCAGAGGCCAGTGGCCATGGCATGGCCTCCAGGATTTCTCCTGGACCCCATGACGATGTCCTGCAGAAGATGCCCTGAGGGTGGAGCAGATATTTCAAGAGAAGGAAAAGCAAAAGGGGATGCGTACGTGAAACAAGGAGCGAGGTGAGCCAGGCTGGTTTGGGATTCCCAGCCATTACCCCCAAGCCACCAGGACCACCCTCCCCCCTCAGTGGGTCACCTGCACATCCCCTGCCGGAACACGTTAATGGACACCTCGTTAGCTGATTACCAGATGGCTAATCCCACCAGCTCCTGAAACCCTCGGGCAATGGTGACAGCAAGGGAGCTGAGCATCCCTGCACCAGTGCTGCATTGGTGGCCATGCATCTTCTCCACAGATGATGCTCAGGTGGGAGCAGGAGTGGGGCACTAACGAAGGCTAATGAGGACACCTAACAAGCAGACTGAGCAGGGACAGAGTGGGTGCTGTCAGCACAGGGCTGCCTGGGGCCAGCTCGTGAACCAGCTCACCTCTGATGAGAGCCCACAGCCAACATGAAGCGTCATGGGCGAGGAGATGGCTGTTTGTTTTCAGATTATTGGGAAAGGCTACATTAGTCAAATAAGTGATTTCATCGTAACTCTTCAGCTCTGTTCCCTGTCTACCAGCATCTTCATTTGCTCTCAGCGCATGCATCAGCCTTTACTTTGCCAAATGTTAGCGCTGGGCAAATATCCTCCGCGTCGATGTCTGGGGCTGGCGAAAACGAGCTGCTGGCTGAGGAACATTTGTCTGAAACCGTCTGTCTCCATTCTGCCCACCTCTGTGTTCCTGGCAGGACAGACTGAAGGCGGGGGTTCTTTTACCACGTAACTCATCTCTTTTGGAGCTGCTTCATTCAGTTTTGAGGCCAGCGGGAAGTGAGGATGGAGAAGTGAAACCTCGGTGCAGAACCATGGCATCGTTTCTCTCCGTAGTGGGTG
>NW_009717873.1:3968-5533 GCF_000703405.1 Apaloderma vittatum
CTTGCAGCATTTGCAGGGGTGTGTTGTACCCAGAGCTCGTGTTTCTAAAGCAAATGAACAGAATGCATCCCTATTTAGGGAAAAATCAAAAGAAGGGTGTGGTGGGAATCGATGGGCTCAGCCCCAGCTGGTTCTTACCCTCCTCTCCTCTACCTTCTCCCCAGCGAGATACATCGGCTGCTATGTGGACAACACTCGGCAGCGAACGCTGCGTGGCGTGTCCTTCTTTGACTACAAGAAGATGACAGTGTTCCGTTGCCAGGACAACTGTGCTGAGCGGTAAGGTGGGAGCCGGGCACCATCGCCATCAGTTCCCGCACGCCGCCAGGGCTTCCCTGCTGACAGAGTTCCCTTCCCTTTCCTCCCGCCTTCCTATTTTTTTCTTTAGATTGATGTCACTTGGATTTTTAAATTTTTTTTTTATTTAATTCACTGGTGTCTTCCAACACCCCATGTTTTTTCCCCTGGAAAAAAGTTGAGGGGGGATGACGGACTCCATCCTCCGCGGTATGAGAGCTCCGATTCAGTGCTGGGGGACCCTTGAGCGCTTCCATCCACCCTTCCAAACCACCTTCCCCAAGGTTCCCAGCTCCCAAAGTGAATCCATGAGCAGCTGAGGAGACACACAGATCCCTCGCTGCCAGAGTTTTCTTCTTTACCCAGCGTCACACGAAGGATGTGCCCTAAACACAGTCGGTGAATGGAATGGACTGGAGTAAAATGGAATAACAGAATATTTTTCCTCTCCCCAGGGGCTACCTCTACGCGGGGCTGGAATTCGGCGCCGAGTGCTACTGCGGGCACCAGATCCAGGCGTTGAACGCCAGAGTGCAATATGTTGTGGAGGGGGGAGAGGAGCAATATCTGCGGCGGGGTCAACCGCCTCTCCGTCTACCGCCTGGAGCTGGCCCAGGAGTCTGCCAGGAGATGTAAGTCGGTGGCATCGACTCACAGCTCACAGCTCCACCCCGAAACAGGGGACCCCCTCGTGCTGTGTGAGCCGGCTCGTGGCTCGAGAGAGGTGGTTCAGGGCTGGGTGGAGCAGGGAGCCCCAAGGAATTGAGAATTCTGGGTGTTTTGGGGGGCTTTGGATGCAGACCTCTTTCCTCACGGCTGAAAAGTGCTGTTGTTGTATTCGACGTGTTCCACTGGGGGATGAAGGATGTGCGGGAGCTCCAGAGAGAGCCGAGGCGCCTCCCCTTCAGAAGTGCTCGTTTGGCTCCCAATTAGGCAGCACTATAATTACCCACACTTGCTGCTTCCCAAGCAATGGGAAAGAGGGTGGTGGCGTTTGGAACTCCCACCACCAGGCACCTGGTGGAGCGACCGTCCTGGCGAGGGGCCGAGGGTTCCTGGGCGTGGGCGAGGACCGGGGATGGGACCCCTCCAGGGCATCAATGCCGGGGTCGGGGAGCAGCCCCAGCCCTGCTTTCCTTGCTGCCTCCATCCCTCGTACAGCCTGGGATCCCTGAGCTGATAAAAATAGGGAGGAAAAAAAATAAACCTGACTGCTGGGGTGTTTGCTCTGGTTTTGCACTGTAAGCAGCCGGGCTGGGTGCGTGCCG
>NW_009717873.1:5733-5944 GCF_000703405.1 Apaloderma vittatum
GGCACTGCGCATCGGTTTTTTGAGTGCTGTGCCCTCTCTCCCTCGCAGACGGCAGTGCGATATTCCGGGGCTGCTTCCGCCGGCCGGACAACATCTCCATCGCCCTGCCCGTCAGCCAGCTCATGCTCAACATGTCAGTGGACAAGTGTGTGGATTTCTGCACCGAGAAGGTACCAGGGTGCCCCACGGCTTTGCCTGCCCGCCAGCCGGC
>NW_009717873.1:6036-6368 GCF_000703405.1 Apaloderma vittatum
CCTGTAAGAAAGGAGGGGAAAGGCTGGCAGTGGGCATTGCGGGAGGATTTATTCATTAAAATCAGGTAAATTATCAGGTGGGAACAGTCATGTCCTCCCTTTGTGGCTTTGCCAGTGGAGAATAAACCATCGAACCATTTAAACAGGAGTGGCTCCATTTTCCCGGGAGAGCTTGGGGACTGGAGCTGTAAATAAGTGGAGCCCCTCGATTAACCCAGCCTGGTGGTAAATCCCTGGGGACCCCGGGTGGTGTCTGCCCTCCCTTCTCCTGTCCCCACAGGAGTACCCGCTGTCAGCCCTGGCTGGGACCTCCTGCCGCTGCGGCTTTCCCA
>NW_009717873.1:6388-8847 GCF_000703405.1 Apaloderma vittatum
GACGAGCAGCTCTGTGCCCAGAAATGCGCCGGCGAGGAGTTCGAGAGCTGTGGCACCCCCGAATACCTCCTTGTCTACCAGACCCAAGTGCAAGGTGAGCCAGGGCTGCCGGGCAGGGATTGCTCCAGCACCGGTGCCGGGGCACATTTCCCTTCCCAGGGAAGGTGAAAAAGTGAGCACGAACTTGCTCCCATTAAAAACTACAGTTTGTTTTAATTTCCGGAGAAATCAAGCCTCCCCAGAATGAACAGCTTTGATCAGTGCTGGACTCTGCTGCAGGAGAGAACGTTTTGCCACCTGGCAGGATCCCTCCTTGCTGGTGCTTGTCCCTCCTTGTCACCAGCAGCTGGCCGGTGAACCCTCTGGGACTTTCTTAACCAGAAGGGACAAAAAAAATATGGAGGGGGGGAAAAAGCTGTGACCAGGCAGAAAGTTCCTGGGAAGGCTGCACGGAGAGAGCTCCTGTGTCCCACCCCCCTGCCAGTCCCAGCAGTGGGGACGGGGAAGCACAGGGCGAGGGGCAACCTGTTACAGGGAGAAGAAAGGGCTGAATGGAGCAAGTGAGGACACAGATTCAGGTTTTGCTTCAGAAAGACTCAGTCTCGATGCTATCCCTGCTTTGAGGCTGTGCTGGAAAAGCTCGTGCACATTCATCGATACAAAAAGCTGGAGCGTTGCTTGGCAAACACTCCCGTTACTCACTGTCTCCTCATCACGCAGCCAGGAATGGCAGAGCACCTCCTGCCCTCTTCTTAGGACTTTATGAGATGCCAAGGACATTTTTTTTTAGGGAATGTTCAGAACTCTTTGGGGTATCCCTAAGTGCTTTAGGCAGGATGCCTTTCCCTATAGCAGCCCCCTCCTTGCTCCCTGCCTCGGGCTCGTGGCGAGGCAGCAGCATGCCGTAAGGGACGGATATGTCTGTAGGAGAACCCTGACCTGCCTGGGGCTGTTCTCACTCGCAGACAACCGCTGCATGGACAGGAGGTTTCTCCCCACCCGTGCCAAGCAGCTGGTGGCCCTGGCCAGCTTCCCCGGCGCCGGCAACACTGGGCCACGCCACTTGATCGAGTTGGCCACCGGCTTCTACACCGGCAGCTACTACTTCGACGGGTCTCTCTACAACAAAGGTGAGGGGGCGGTTTCATTGCTGAGGGTCTGTTGGTCCTGGCTGAGCTGGGAGAAGGTCCTGGTATTGTCCTGCGGGGCTTAGATGTGTCCTGGCTCAGAGGGGATGAGAAGGGACCCCGTACCCTCCCCGTGCTGCCCTCTAACCTCGGCAAAGACTGATTTGGGGCAGAATTGGGGTTTCTCCATCACGATGGTGGTTTTTAACCTGATGTAGGGGTTGGAACTTTCTAGAGAAGGAAGCAGAGCAGCCCCAACCTTGGGAGGGAGCCCGGACTGTGTCGGCACTGGCACCCATGCCAGGGTGCAGCGGGCTCCCACGGATGGGAGCATCACCGTGTGAAAGCCGCGTCGAGGTTTTGCTCATCCCAGCGTGCGCGGGTTCTATCTTTATTCCGGGCTGAGCGCGTCGGAGGGGACCGGAGGTATCCAGGCAACTGGCAGATTAGCCATCGCGTCCTGTTGTCGCATGGCGTGGCTGCTGAGAGCAAATTACCCATCTATAATTGATGTAATACAGCTACTTACAGCTTATCTCCCCCCACGGCTCCACTCTGCCACCAACGCGCTCTTCCCAGGGAAGTTTGGGTTGTGCTTCGCAGGGGCTAGGGGTGCAAGAGGGCTGGGAGTGGTGCTGATCTCCTCTCTGTACCCCACCGTGGCATCGCCACAGCCCCTGTGCTCATCCATGGGCTCAGGAGTGTGAGGTTTTCTTTACCCTTAATTTATTGGGAGAGTTTAAATGCTGTGACCAAGGAGATTAATAGCTATAAAAGTATATTCTTGACCCCCCTAATTGAAGCATCAGGTTTCTGCCTCAGAGAGAGGCTGGACTGTGCAATTTCAGGCTGTTTCGGACAATCTCGCTGAGAAGGTCAGGGCAGAGGCAGCCCTGCTCAGTCCCCACGCCCACTCCTCACCCTCTCACACATGAATATTACGTGACTCAGAACGTGGGCAAATAAATGATTTCCATCTGGGAGAGGGATATAAATTGTACTTCAGCCCCCAGCTGCCTTCATCCAACTGTCTTTTGGCTCGTTGCTTTTCCCCAGCTTGCTTGCTTGCTTTTTTTTTTTTTTTTTTTAAATTTTGACTGTCACCAGCCTCTTCTCAGACACCCGCTTGCTCTGTCCCGGCAGGGTTCAAGGGCGAGAGGGACCACTGGCGAAGCGGGAGGACGATTTGCATCAAAACCCATGAGAGTGGTCAGAAGGAGATTGAATCCTTCGATTCGGCCATCCTCCTCATCCGAAACCCCTACAAGGCTCTGATGGCTGAGTTCAACCGCAAATACGGCGGGCACACCCGTCTTCGGCCTCAATCACCCC
>NW_009717873.1:8983-11891 GCF_000703405.1 Apaloderma vittatum
ATCGCCTTGCCTTGGATCCCATCTGATGTGCACCATCCAGCTTGCGGGGATGGGATGGGATGGGATGGGATGGGATGGGATGGGATGGGATCATAGAGTCATCAGATCATAGCATCATGGAATGGTTTGAGCTTTAAGGGATACCTTCCATAGGACTAGATTGGACTAGATGATCTCCAGAGGTCCCTTCCAACCCTTGAAATCCTGTGATTAAGCACACCTGAATCACCTTTGCATCTCCAAACAATCCACACTAGACCAGGTTGCTCAAAGCCCTGTCCAACCTGGCCTTGGGATGGGATGGGGAAGCAGAGATGCTCAGCTCTTTGGTGCTGTGCTGGGTTGTGAGGGCAGCAGCAGAGAGGTGGCAGTGCTCAGGGACACGAGTCTGATGGCAGCCTGGTGCCAGCGGGGAGGGTATGGCTTGGGTGGGCAGGAGCTCGAGGAAGCAAACTCTGCCCTTTCTTCAGAGCAACCCTTCAAGGCTGAGGGCAGCTGGCCTGAAGTCTTGGCTGGGCAGATGGAGAGCAGGGAGAGGTTAAAAAAACTACGAGGATCCATCAGACGTCTCAAATCATCACCTGATGGGCTCGTCTGTTGGCGTTGGATTGCAGAATCTCCACGCTGCCACCCAAGCCACGACCCAGCAGGGCCTCCTGTGCCACAGACTCTACCTTTCCCATGCCCAGGCATAGCGTAGAGGCTTTCTAATTAAAGCAATTTACAAATTGCTATTATGGAATTGACTTCATTGGAAAGAGTTAAAATATTTAGCTTGATTGAATATCTGCTAGCCTTAATTCAGAGTTTATTTAAGGGGAGCTTTTGCTTGTCATCACTGCTGCGTGCCTGGGTTTCGTTATTGCCAAGTGGGATGGCCCAGCCTCGCTCTCCCACCGCCCCATCCCATTAAACCAGGCAGGAGAAATGTTCCCCTGCTTCCTCGGTGACTTTTCTTCCCCAGCAGGTCCCTGGGCTGGCATTGCCCCCAGATTTTATCCCCATCTGCTGCATTCCAAACAGATAGAGTCCAGAGGGGAAATACAGGACCAGCCCCTCACCTCAGGATCTCTCCGGAGCTCTCTTGGTTCCAAACCCACCCCCCACACCTGTCCCACACTTTGTGTCCCCAAGGGACCAGACAGAAGGGACCCTTCCCTCCACCCCAGCACGGTCCGATTTGGACGCTCGTCATTGCCAAATTCTTTCCGGAGGATGCGCGGCATCATTTAGCTGATGGGTTAATTATCAGGTTAATTAACCATCGGAACAACTTACCCGGAAACATGGAGATTTTTCACGGCTTGAGGATTTCAGTCAGGCTGCAGGGAGGGGTGCTGAGAGCCGTGGTTTGGCACCAGGGAGGGGTTGGAGACCCCCAGTTCACCAGCCCTGGAGGGGATGTTCATCCTGGGGGCAACCCAGCCATGGAGCCCCGGTCCCAGCAGCACCCACCCTGCCCCAGTGATGCTGGGGGGGGATTTTTTTACCCCCCTTCCTCCATTCTCAGCCCTACACAGAACCCACAGAAGCCACGGGCACCGTGAAACCCCCTCCTTTGGTTCCGTGGCATTAATTTTATGATATCCCTGGAGCGGTTCCAAAGCAAAGGTTTATGTGATATGATTACACCAGGTGAATTGTCCTGTATCTGTTTAATGAAACAGATACTGTGTTTAATGATTCTTCAGGGAATTAAATACAGTTAAACTATTAATCAGGCCGTGGTTTCTGGGGGAGGACAAGAGGAAGAGGCAGGTACGCAGAGCTCTTATGCATTGTGAGACAGATGTGCACAGCACTGCCAAGGGAGTTGTGGCTCGTTATTGATGTTTCATTATCCATTTTATCACTGGTTTTCTTTTAGAAGAGGATCAATTAGTGGGAAGGATCGTTGCAAGATTTTGGCAGGGAGAGTGAGGCAGGGTGGCCTGGGGATGAGTTAGGCTGGAGGGGGTTGACACCCGCATCACCGTGTCCCCTGCTCCTTCCAGAGTGGCCGGAGTTCGTGGCCAACTACGCTCCGTGGTGGGCGACCCACACCCTGGACTGGCTGCGCTACGGCAAGAAGGTGCTGGTGGTGCACTTCGAGGACCTGAAGCGGGACCTCTTCGCCCAGCTGCAGCGCATGGTGGGGCTGCTGGGCATCACCGCCGCTCCTCTGCGTCGAGAGCCAGAAGGACGGCAACTTCAAGCGCTCTGGCTTGAGGAAATTGGAGTACGACCCTTACACCCCCGAGATGAGGAAGATGATCAGCGGCTACATCAAAACGGTGGACACGGCTCTGAAACTCCGAAATCTCTCGGGGGTGCCGGATGACTATTACCCGAGATGATGGTGACGACGGGCGGGGGGGACCGGACCCTGCGCGGAGAGGAAAGGCTCGGTCTTCCCAGCCTCTGCCTACTTCCACCCAGTGGGTGGCTTTTCTTTTAATTCTCCATCTGCTGCAAATTAGCTGTTAATCGCCTCCCTGCATGACCAACGAATGGTCCCCAGCCATCGCTGAGCTTGCTTGCCGACCCCGGGCACGGCGGCGCTGCCGAGGGGACGCACGGTGCCTTCCCTGCTGCAGGGTTCCCGCTCCGACCCCTTCCCCTTTCAGCTGCTGCATCCCCTCCTTGGCAATGCAACGGGTCGTTCACGCCCAGTGGGGACACTGCGGTGCTTGTGCCGTGCCTGATACACTCCCCGGCACCAGCACGTGGTGCCGCAGGAGCTGAGCTCCCCTGGGGTCCCCAAAGTCCCCTCACTCCTTGGCCAGCCCTCTCATAGATGGAGCCCAGGGGACGAGAAACGGGAGGGGTTGGCATCACATGGGAGATGGTCCTGTGGATCCTGGGTACCACAGGGAAGATGCTCCCGTGGATCCTGGGTACCACGGGGGAGATGCTTCCCTGGATTCCG
>NW_009717873.1:11919-12239 GCF_000703405.1 Apaloderma vittatum
GGTGCCACAGGGAAGGTGCTCCTGTGGATCCTGGGTACTGCAGGGAAGATGCTCCTGTGGGTCCTGGGTGCCACAGGAAAGGTGCTCCTGTGGATTCTGTGTACCACAGGGAAGATGCTCCCCTGGATGCTCCTGGGTACTGTGTGGGAGATGTTCCTGTGGATCCTGGGTAACGTGCAGGAGATGCTCCCGTGGATCCTGGGTACCACGTGGGAGATGCTTCGCTGGATCCCGGGTACTGTGCAGGTGATGCTCCTGTGGATCCCAGCTGGGGGCTGTAGAAATGGGGAAGGCTGTGCTGGGGAGAGCAGTGCCTCCAA
>NW_009717873.1:12304-12581 GCF_000703405.1 Apaloderma vittatum
TCCTCCGTCCCAGGCAATGTTGCTGCTCCAGTCCCACTGCCCTGGGAGGCCCCACATTCCCCGCCCAGGGGGCTGCAGTGAGCCCACCCGCAGGGGTGATGCTCCAGAGGGGGGTCATGGGCCCCAGACAGAAGCTCCTATGGGACCCACAAGCTCATCTGTGCCTCATTTCCAAAGCTCATGAGCATCCTCCAAAAGCAGTTTTGGGAGCCGCACTCCTGGGGCTGAGCTTTTAGGTGTCCCTCCGGCCAAATCCAGTCCCACAAAGGGTTCCCCC
>NW_009717874.1:0-87507 GCF_000703405.1 Apaloderma vittatum
CTGCCGGCCAGGGTCAAACCACGACAGTAGATAAGACAAATTTTGGTACAGAGGCTGGAACAGTAAATGATTACCTGCTATTCATTTGAAGTCAGAAATCTGATGGCTTACATTAGAAAAGGAAAGAGGAAGTTTCTTCAGGTGTATTATTTCATAATGGAAGAATTTACCTTGACAAGCAGGGACTGGAACATCCCATGAGTAATAACCATATGGAGACTTCCTGCATACAGCAGTGCTTTTTCCGATGAGCCGAAAGCCTCGATCACAAGCCCAGCGAACCATACTGTTGAGCTGTCCACCAGTCTGACTGACAATGAAACCATGTGGGGGAGACTCTGGAGTACTACAGTAGAGAGCTTTAAACAGAAATAGTGAATAAATAAAAGACCCAATTAGAATCCAGATGACAATACTTGACAAATTCTGTTGAATTCAGTGGATATCCAATAACAAGCTGAGAAAATGTTGCTAAGAGTTGTTTTTGTATCCTGATCATGCATGCATCAAGCAATTTCACTAAGAGTGAAAGAATTGGGCTTTCTAAGGGCTTTAGGTTTTAGTAGCCTCAAAGGATATATAGTGATAGCTCGCTTTTATAACTGTTTTTTCTCACCATCTTTTTTAAATCAAGTCAGCTACATAATTTTGGTTCATGAGGAAAATCATTGCAGTTTCATACATTTCAGTAGTATGTAATTTTTTTTCAAAGAGGAAACATCAAGGGAATACTGCACATAATTAATTTCAAATTATTTTTTCCTTTTGGTCCTAAGTAAGTTATTTCTTTCAACTTTGTTGATACAATGAACTGAAATGAACTAGCAAACTTAATGTACATTTTAATCATATTTATAAAGGTCACTATAAATCCATGGTAAAACTGCTGAATACGCTCCTTGTGTGTGTGCAGATTTGTTTAGAACTCCAAAAGTCCTACAGAAGTCTTCGGATACCATGCAAAAAACCTCCAGAAATCATTATGAGAGAAAAAATATCATTAAGAAATATAGTTGTTATAATCAGAAAAGATTTATGCACCTTAATTCTATCTGGCATTAAAGACTGCTTACTTCTTATACTGGCATCATGCTTCTATTTCTTTTAACTCTCTTGTTCATTAAGTCCACGAGTACAAAGTCACTTGGTTTAGCCTACCTTGTCAAAGGAGTGGACAAGAAGTGACTTACAACCTGGCAGCCATTTAAGATAAGTGTTGTTTAAGAATTTAACTTGGTCTCTGATCATTTTGGTTCAAGGATGAGCCAAACCTGGTGAGTCAAGATGGCATATTCCCATTTTTTTAGGAAAAAAAAACTATATGGGGAGTTTGTTTCCAAGTGCTTCCTTCATGCTTTGAAGAAATGTTGGCAACTATTTGTATCTATTTTCTCAGGCAAAAGAGCTGCTTCACTTCCTCTTTAATCATTTCCATGGCCCATGCTCTACTTCAGGTGAATGGTTTTCTTAGGCAAAGGCTTCCTCTGATCAGGGCGGAGTCATGTAGTTCTTTCTTTGCTCTTTATTAAGGCAAGCAACAAAGTGAGAAGCACCAACATGTCTTTCAGAGAACATTCTATGGAAATATTTTCTTCCTCACACTTAATTGCTCCTGCCTTGTACACTTGGAAGAACCAGAGACAGACACCTCTATTTCTTTAGTGCATAAGAAAATACATTGGTATTTTCTGAGTGATACAGATCGCTAGTAAATATTTTCTGTCTCCCTCTCTATAGTTCTCTTGCAGCCAATAGGGAGAACATGCTGTTCTTTCTCCAACAGAGCCAACAGGTATTATAGGCAATGAGAGTAGTTACCGTACATTGTGCCTAGTCAACAGTGAATTTTATATAGCTATACAACAAGCATTTTACCTGTGAAAAAATTCACCTCTGCTAAAAGGGAAGGATGAGACTTCTAGTGATTTACAGACTGTTGTGAGACTAATTGTTTTTCTGCAGTGTGAGGTAGCCAAAAATTGAGTGAGGAAAAAGAAAAAAAAACCACAGCAAAAAGAAGAGTTTTATATCTATTCTTTCTTGCTTTCTCCACTTTGTAAAGTGAAATTGTTTTATGCCACTAACTTCTCTAGTAACTATATATACTATCCCCAGTGTTTCACATTCTCTGTATTTCATGCCTTCTTTGGTTGTGATAAAAATGTCAAATACAGATTTTGTGCAATCACTGTATATTGCAACAGATCTACTTTAGCTTAATTATTATTACAGCTTGATAATATTATTACCTTGTAAAAATGATACATATTTATTCTATAAAAGCAATTGTATAAAAGTCTACCTTCATTAAGTATCTTTTCCACACACTATTCATAAATATGCTCATTTGAATTAATAACGCAGTGTTGGCTTTTTTTGACATACTAAGTGATCTCCTCTAATACTGTTTGCTACACCTGTTGAACCTTAAGGAATGCAATCCTTCATCATCTTACATTCTTCCACTTCATAGCTGCTCACTCCTGCATTTTGGGCACTTCTTCCTCCATTCCAGCTAAAACAGTAATGATGAACTGCATAAAGATCCAGCGTGAAGAACAGAGGCATATGATTGCAAAAAATGACGGGAGGGAGAAGGGGTAAGTTGCAGTATTCATCGCCATCTTAAGTACCCCAGAATGTTGCCTCATATGTCTACAGAGCACATGTGTTTCATATATCCTGCTTTGGGTGTATTTTCAAGTTTGCATAAAAACCACACTGGATTTCCCTTCAGTCTGGGCAATTTATGTTGTAAAATACAGTTTATGTTATTATTAGCACATATATAAACACATTCCATATTAAAATTTTATATACATTGGAAAAAGCCTGATTTACATACCTATATATCTTATCCTGAAACCTTTTTTATTGGTGCCATGATCTGCTGACCACCGGAGAAATACTTCATGGCTATTGCTGGTTATATTTAGAGAAGACGAATAGTCCCCACTGAGAGAAATAAGCAATGGGCTATGACTGTTTGGTCCTTGATAAAAGGAAGAAAGAAAAAAAAAGAAGAAGAAAAAAAGGAGTTACAAAGTTTAAAAAAACCATACGACAAATTATATTCATACAATCAATATATACAGAAAACATCCTCCAAGAGAACTACAAATTATTCTGAATTAAAAATGAAAGTTGACAATACATGTTACACACTAGAAAGCACATATTAGTTCAGAAAAAATATTTCTAAACATAATTAATGGAATTCAATTTTGAAAGACAGTAATCCATTGCTTATTTAAGATTTTTTATGCTGACAACTTATGATTTGCATAAACAATACTGATTACAAAGATGTAATTTGTAAATATACATTTAGAGAAAAAAATATCATCCAAAGTTGTGCATCCTATAGTTACCATCAAACACCTCAAGTATATCAAATTCTTTTTCTGTCTGGAAGAATTCGAAGAACATGCTGATATTATAACCCTTTTCCACAGTGATGGTCCATGCACACATCTGGAGATTTGGGTAGCTGTCAGGATATCCAGGGCTCAGGATTACTCCTGTTGAATCCAGACGCATTTCATTGGCTGGACAGAGCACTGTGAAACAGAAAGATTGCTGAAGAAAATCTAAGTCCACTATTGCTATTTTATGTGATCTTCCTGAGCTTAGAAGATCTGCATTACTCGTTTTACTTCCACAAGTACAGAAAGACTGGCAACATTTTAGAAATAAAGCCAGCTGGTAGAAGAAAAAATCTAAAGTAATGTTTATCTTGAAAATAAATTCTTCAACACTCAGAATTTATGAACTCATGACATTTTTGTTCTTCCATTGTTGAGAAGATATTCCTGTAGGCTGTGCTTAAGTACTAAATTGTATTGTTCAGAAAGTGCACCACAGATATTTTCAGATTACTATTAATGCCAGCAATAATTCCAGCCAAAGTCTTGATGACTTGGATACACTGGGATTTTTGGTTGCTGGACCCTAAATAAAGAGTAAACAATCCCTGCTACAATCTGTATAAAGGAGCACCTAAATTTTGAGATCCTCATTAAAAAAAAAAAAAGCAGCAAAGAAGAATTCTTAAAATGAAAGCTTATGTTTAGAAGTCAAGATGTTGGTGTTATAATCCTGAATGAGCTAGAGAATGTGAGGCTGACTTTGGGAGACTAATCTAATTGCTCCTCCTTTCAAAAACAGTGATAAACACTTTCTGAGTAAATACAGATCAAATTAGGCAGAAAAAAATTGAGGATTTCTGCCCCACTTCAAAGTAAAAATCTAAATATAAGCAGCAGATATATTATTTGTTTGTTTGTTTATTTTAACTCCATATTTGTCATCATCTTTCAGTTCTTGGGTAAGAATAAGAGATGTGTAACTCTGAAATATATTTTACATGCATATTGAATCTATATCTACAAGCTAGTTTTTCAATAAATCTGTGTATGAGTGATTTTTGGTTATACATTCACATTTCTAGTAAACTCTCAAGTTCAGATAACTGGGTACTTTCCTCCTCCTGACACAGAGATGATTTCCCTGATGAGTAGACGTAAGTCAGCTGAAGAAGAAATTATAAAAATTTGAAGTTCTTAGTTGCTGACTCCCTTTTTTTCTTAAATTTAACTCTAGGAAATAAGAAAAGGAACACTCTACTCTTTAAGACATTGCTGGGAGATGTTAAACCTCACAACATAATTGTTTCTGCAGGGAGAAAAGAAGATAACTGCTTCATCTCTGCTGACTTCTTCAGCAGGTATTGCCTACCATACCTTCACCTTACTCTAAAGAATTATTTTTTTCTTATTTTCCACATCATATTCTGAAGCTATTAATATTCCGCTTACAGCTCTGCTGGAAAATACATAGCAGCTCTGCCTATTCTTAATTGTCATAGTTTCAGGACAGATATTGGATGCCAATAGGAAAAATGCTACTTTGTGAACAACTTATAAACACTATTTAAAGTGGTAGGTAAATTTGAGAAAAATGGTGTTTAAAAATATGATGAAGAGGCTTGATTTTGAATTTCTCTGGATCCATCAGGTCTACCCAGAGTAACAATCTCATTAAATAAAAAAATTCCATGTTATTGGAACTGTTTTTAAAAACTCTTTTTGCTTCATGATATATGAAGAAGTGCCTATAGCTCATGCAAAACTGACCAATGTTGATCAGAAGCCTTAAAATTTGGTTTTTATTTTCACAACTAACACTTACAGGAAAATGAGCTAGTACTGAGTCACTGCAATTTACACATATGTTTTGCCTGGTGAAAAGAATTAGTAAACTAATACAAATACAAACCAACAGAAGAGATGAGTTTATTCCTTGAGAATGACTCTTCTGTAACGTGTTATAACTAAAGTAACAAAGCTTATAAATAAACCAGTGTAGTATGCTGTAATCATACATAAATCTTAGACATATAATTTTGCTGATTCTAGACTTCACAAAGCTCTCTATTGATCTGGGTTTCAATAATGAAAGTCAGTTTACATATTGCTGTCTTCAAGCTTGTATGTTACATAAATAAACACAAGAGAAAGTTATGTTGCTGCTTATTCTAGGTGGCCATTTGAGTGGCTGTTGTAAATGTATTTTAAATAAACCCTTTGATTATTTAAAAAAATAATCTGAGTCTACTAATACTGAAGATTATGTTAATTTCACTCAGCTTTAAATGGAAAAATAAAAGCATTGACTTAATATTTAACATTTGATAAAATATTTAGCATTTATATATGACAAAGGAAAGATTTAACTGTGGTAACTGAAGTCATCACACCTGGGTTTCTGTCTTAGGTCTTGCAATGAATATAAATCTCCCTTCAGCAACACGTGCTGAGAGAATGCTGCAGGATCAGCACATATGTCTCTGCTTATCCTATCTATTATTACATCATTTTAACATTTAAAGCAGTGCCTGGAGGTTACTATGTTTTTCCACCTGTTCAATGCTATGATCTTGCTAAGTTAGGATTTCATTGGAAGGAATTTCTAAACACAATTACACCTAAATAACCTAAATAACTGTATGGATTTTCACAAACTTTCAGTGTTCAAGTTCTTATAAAACTCACAACTCAAGATCATTTTGCTTTTAAGAACTAGACTGCTATGAACAATTTTAACTTTTACATAGCTTTGTGCATAAAAGTAGAGGCAAATAGTTTATTTAGAAGTAGTAGCTGACTGTCAATTTTTCAGGAATGCAGGAAAAAGGTATATTTATAAGGCCGTCGTTTTTAAACTCTTAACTGAGAACTGAGTTGAAGACTGTAGTCGTTGTTAAGTTCTAAAAATTAGCATATTGATGTTTAAATTTGTAACAACTAAATTGTGCGCCAGTTTGAAACTTCAGAAATTACTAAGAAACAGTCAAATATTAAACCTTTGCTTGTAAAAGCAGTAGACTTATTCACAACTTATTTACTACTTCCAGATAAATCTTTCATCATGAGTGTTTCATAAATATGCTAATTAATTAAAACTGCCCTGAAAAAAATCCAACAACCAACATTTGATTGGTATAAAACCCAGATGGCAGTATTTATCATTTAATGTAAATCAGCTGCATTTATTATGATTGATTTGGCAAAGTAGAAGGTTCACAAAGGAATATCAAAACAACATGCGGAATTCAAAATGTCTTTTGTTTACATAAATTATACTTTTATGAGGCTGTGGGGTTTTGTTGGGATTTTTCCATTGAAATGTCTTAACATACGTGTTTATAACTGTATGTCCTTATTTATTTTATTGGGAAATAAATGGAAGAATATGTAAGAAAACATAAAGATGTGCCCACTACTGAAACTTGAAAGAGATTACACTTTTTTAAATTAATCATGTGCAAGGTGTATCTCCATTAGTTCCTTAATTGGTTTGGTATAAAAGAAAAATGCTGTATTTTCTTCAAAAATGACAGAAAATTTCTATTCTAGCATAACATGTTGAATGTCAGTTTAACAAAGATTAGTTTAGACCATGGTGTTAGTGGCAGACAGGTCTGCAATCCTGTTCCAACATTAACAAGGAGTCAGTGTTATATCTCTATTCACAGTTTTCACTAAAAGGAGGAAAACACAAACACAGGCACATACATGCATACAGAAAACCTATTGTTTAAAATACACTGAATAAAAATTGAAGCACTTAAATTTGCACTGAAATATGGTGTTGCGATCTTGTTCACCCAAATCCATACTAGGGTAATTTAACACTCTTTAAAATTTCCATATAAATTTTCCTACTGTTATGTTCCAGATAAAATAAAATAATCTAATTATTTATTAAATTTAGACTCCTTCCAAAAAAAGAATTGTGAAATTACTTACACAAAGTAGAGTAGCAGACCTTTAAACTCAGCAAATTAATTAAAATGTTATTCAATATTTTGCATTAATATTTGACACATATTCACCATAACAAATAGTGATAATAGTGGGAATAGCATCAAAAAGTCTGAATTATTTCCAATGTGCCATGTTCTATAAAGAGATGGAGGATGGTACTTAACAAATCACCATTCAGGAAAAGAAAAAGGAGTAAAAACCTTGACAGGTAGGTGGTATTCCATCCATCTGAAGCCTTTCACCTAGTCGGCATGTCAGAATCTCATTGCCTACCAACGTAAAGCCTGGTTGACACTGATATCTTATTATGTCTCCTGTTTGGAAAAACAGAACAAGACAAACCACAAAAAAAGAAAAGAAACATTAAACAGCAATTAACTGGGACTGCTAGCTTTGAAAACGTTATTGATTAATGAAGTTTCTTGTTGCCATATATAATGGGATAAATGACCTCTGGCATAAACAACTTTGATTAGTCTAAGAAATGTGGTAAATGAGTATTGTGCTGCACACCATGCTGCATCTATCACTGTTTTCCACCACATTATTAGTTGGATAGTTTGCTAATTTGTCTGGGTTTGACTGATGCTGTGTGAACCATGTGTCCACAAAGCTTTAAGCAATATAATTTATGAAACCAAATACAGAGATAAGATCAAGTCAGTAACCCATAAAAGCCTGATGGGGGAAAAAAATAAATAGGAACTGGATTTAGGCAATGTTAACTAAATCAGAATGTTAAGAATAAAAAATTGGCATTTTTAATTAATAAATGAAAAATTCATATAGTTTTATGCAACAAAAAAAGTAAAAATTTTCAGATCCCAGTAGTTCTCCTTGGTCTAGATTACAGAGCAGGAAAAAAATAGTCTTTCTTATTTGTGACCAATATAACTAATGAAATGTTGAACAACGCTAAGGTCGCGGGTTCGATTCCCATTTGGTCCCCCTGTGTTGCCTGATGTAGTCGACAGGTGGCATCCCTGGTGGCAGGGAGGCTGGATTAAAATGATCTCTAAGGTCCCATCCAGCTTAAGCCATTCTATGATTCTATGATTCTATATTAAAAACATTTTTTTTTCCCATAATGCGAGAAAAACTGGTGAGACATTTGATCATGCAAGTCATATTTCTTTGAATCATAGGTGGCTAAATAATCCGAATGGCAACCTCATCTCAGATCCTCCTAACTTTTACAAATTTCATTTTCCTCTTCAGGTCACAGAATCTTAATTCTGGTACAGAATATACCATTGTCTACATGTTTTTTATGGGTTTTGTTGGCTTGTTTCAGGATAAGACGATGTTTTAAACATTATGAAAAATGTACTCTAAATGAAGTTAATTAGAAATGAGTTACTGTGTCACTTATATGTGATCTCTGAAACACAGATGCATTCAGGAAATACAGGGGCGAGGAATGACTTCTTCAATTTATTTTTTCCAATATAAATTTAACATATTACAGGTATGATATGCATCCTGAAAAGCAAGAAATCTTTGTGCACAGCAGTCCTTTTTCTTTAAAAAAATACTGCTTTTATTTTCTCTTACATTACCTATTTCAAATTCATCATCCTCAGCCAGAATTTCAGCATTGGGTATATTTGTTGGAGGCTGGCAGACTCGGAGCTGATAGGCTGTAAACAGGAAAAAAGCACAGTTAGACAGTTAACATAGCCATGCAAACGTAACCGTGTCAATACTTACATTAACAAGATAAAAATAAAGATCTATTCATTTACTTTGAAACTTTCAAGAAAATCAAAAGAAGGGAAACACCGGAATTAATGAAAATTGGAAGTTGCATCTGTGTTCTTAATTACTTTAAGTGGTAGAACCCTCTTCACAAATAATCTAAGAAGCTTAAAAGAAGCTGCCAATTTTCTAGCTTAAGTTATCACATCTGAAAAGCAAATAGTTTTTTGTATTGTACAACCACTGGTTTGGTTGTTTTGGGGTTTTTTACAATATATTTTTACTGCTGAGCTATTCCACTTCTGAAACTGTAATACTGACAAGTTTTAGAACCCTGAAGATTCTACCTAGAGGCAGCATAACTGACAGAAGTATTGTGAATGAGAAATTTCCCAGTAAAGGAATAGCTATGGGACACATCTCACCTGCAGAGAGGTTCGGAGAATAATTTTGCTTTCAAACTTCTATTTGAAGTGTCACATGAAATAGTTTTTTGAGTCTTAACACACAGCCAGGCAAAATAATTTTGTGAAACAAATGATAAAAAAGGACAAGTGGGAACAATATGCAGAAGCTATATGATGATGGCCCTTGTGTGTGGACATAAATGAAATTCCCTTCAATCTGAATATAATTAGGACAGAAATCTTGCCAAAGAAATCACACTGAAGTATTTAAACTAACAGTATAGTCTTCCACATTTTAAGGTGTACACTCAAGCTATCCATGAGTCAAGTACGCCTGGTTCTCACTAACATTTTCTTATGTTTTCAAATAACATTGTTTTCTAGCATCTCTGATTAGCAATGAAATATCGTCTAATTATGACAGATGATGATTCAGTTTTGGTAATACACCTTTGTTACTCCTTGTGCTTGGATCTTTTAGTTATCAAATTGGTCAAACTGTTGTCAGTCACAAGATTTTTATTTTATCCAGGTAAGAACTTTTGTTGCTACTGAGTCACCTAAATTTGACATCTTCCTATTCCACTCGCTTTTATCAATCATATAACGAAGTGCCAATTAAATCAGTGAGTCAGAAAGCAAAGTTCCTGCCTTAGGATAAAATCATTTAAAATAAATCCCACAAAGGAAACATGGAAGACCTTTTGTCATATAATGGTATATCCATACTTATCAATTCACATATTTATGAACATAAAGGGTCAGTTTGTCCCTCATGAACTGCTATATGCAATTTAGATGCCCAGATTTGGAATGAAAATTCTGAACCCCCTCTGCCTAATCCTACTGGATTCTATACGCCATAATCAATTCCAGTGCTGTTTCTGGTCGTTTTTAAATTGTGGCATTTAGGTCTTTTTTTTGTTTGGTTTGTTTAGTTTAGATGAAAATTCCTCTAATCCATCCAGTTCTGTCTATCTGCATTCATTTTGGTCTTACTACTAAATGCCACAGAAGGTGGCTACAAAAAGAGGTAGAATTTGGTGCATTAATACTTATGCATTTTCATTCATTCAGTATTTAATTCAAATGCAGTTTAAAAATAACGTTAACACTACTCCACTATCTTTGAAATCTTTAAAACAAAATTTATTAAAAATATTAAAATATCTACAAGAAATTTAATGACAGCACCTGCCTTTAGGTTACAAAGGAATCTTAGAAGCATTGTAAGCAGTGAAAAGATGAGCACGTTGAACTCCAGGGTCTTGATACTATCTTCTTTACTCACGTCTCTTCACGGTGAATTCTTTTTTCTGCTTGACTACTACTAAATTTAACATCTGGTCATGAAAATAGCTTGGTTTTGTCATTCATATTATCTAGTGGTGGTCAGTCAAATTAATAATAGCAAATCTTCTTAGAAAAAGTAACTAAAGTAAATTTTTCACAAGTTTTCTTCCTGCTGTAATCACTATGGACAGTGAAAAAATACAATTTATCACACTTACCATGGTAACTAAGTACAAAGAAGCCACTGGTAGTAAAGTCACTATGGAACTTTATCAGAATCTGATTGGAGGTGCTATAGACTGATTCTAATGCAGTGTTGCCACTAAATTGTCCAATTTGAGGAGAAGTTTGGTCTGGTCCATCCCTAAGCAAAACAGATACATAAAGATTTTTTTTTTCACATTTTAATATAATGTAATAAAATGTATCTAGATTACTCTAAAAGACCTGAGTCATCTAAAAGCAGATGTTAAGGACTGAAAGCCTTTCAAAATCCTGTATGTGGATTGGAGTATAGTAGGGAGCGGCTTAAAGGACCATCAAAATTCATTAGGAAGTGTGATGCTTCATTCAATCACCTTGTGGAACTGATATTCTTATTTTTAAATAAAAATTGCAGCAAGATCAAAATGTTTGAATTTGTGATCATTCCTCCACAAGCTCTGCTCATGTTTACTTATCTATGCTTTCAAATGTGGCGATCAGAAAATAAGTGAACCTAATACTGCTCATCTCCCCATCTCTTGAATTTGGTTACTTCTAGGAAAATTAAGAGATTAAAACTATTTAATTTTTCAAAGACAATAAGTGAATACTGGCTTCACTAAAACTAAAACCAAAATGCATACACTCTACTGAATACAAGATTTCACTGGAAATATGTATGCAGATATTTTTAAGTGCAAATTTTTATATATGCAAATTTTTTATATAATGCCTATTTTAAGGATGTTACTTGTCAGAATTCTGTAACTTAGCTCACACTCTCCCAAGGCTCCTCTCCAATTAAATATCATAATGCTATCACTTATATTTTATGATATATGTTGACTCATAAGAATTCCTTTAAAATTTGTTTTTATGGCTAGTTTGGAGTTTTCTGAATCAATTTCTTGCTGAGAGAGATGTGCCATGCGTTTTATATAAATAATTGTGTCTCTCCGGCTCAGGCAAACATTCATATAATTGTTGGTAGTTTTAACCAAAACTAGTGTGACATGCAGTTAATCTCTTAAATCCTTATTCATATCCACTGAACAATATTATTTTGTACTATTTATTGTGGTTTAGGCAATACAATGAAAAATAATTTCAAAATAAGTTTGCGGATGTTTTTTAGTCTGAAAATTTTGCAGTAATGTTTGTCCAAATTCTTGCACATTGCCTCTTCCTCTTCTGTTTTATCAGCAAAACAGTATGATTTGAAGAAGCACTACAACTGTGAAGAAAAAGTATTTTTTTTCCACTGGAAGCAGCTCTCAAAATTTCTGATCAGTTCTGTAAATAAATATTATTCCAGAACTGGCAAAAGCTATTTAATTACACAGTCATCATATATATAACACAGTTTATAGCAGTATGTAAATCATACATAAGTAACAACACGCATAATATACAGATGAATAGTATAATAGATAGTTTAACTTCAGAATATTCTCCTGAAATTGTTGTTAATCTAAATAGCATACAAAACATCCTAAAAAAATCAGCAGAGAACACATACTGAAATAAAAATGAGATTTTACCTTTGTCATGGTATATGTAATCACGTTTACTGTAAGAACTAAGTTTGTAACACTGCCAGGAGTACAACTGAAAGCACATGAAAACACTTGGTAGAAAGGAAGAGCCGAATGGAAGAAGCACTAGAAATGGACAGTAGCGTTCTAGTTTGTGTAGTGAAAAGATGTCTGCATGCACATGAAAGTAGAATACAGTTCAGGGAAGATTCTGAAGGCAATTCTACATTTGATACACAAAACAAGTGGTTAAGAGTTACAGGCATTCAGAATGATCTGACTTTTATGAGGGCAGTAGTCTGTGTATATATTCTGATCAAATTTTGGTTAGACTTTAACAAAAATCAATCAAGCATCTGGGATGCAGGATAAAACAGTCTGTAGAACACAAGATGAAGAACCCAGGACCTACAGAACTGTGTTTAGAGAACTGTTCAATGGAAACATAAAATGAAAAATTAATATTCCAAATTGCCTCTCATTACCTACTCAGACATACAGATTTTCAATCTGCAGACTCAATAATAAGTGGATTTTTTTTTTTAGGCAATCTTCCAAAAGGTCTTAGCCACTGTTGAAATGTCTAGGGAACTCACTGGTAACAGTTTCAAGATTATTATTGGAGCTGGTACACTTAGTTATAGCCTTTTGCTGTTACAAACTTTGCAATTAAGAAAAATGGTACCTTCATTATATGAAAAGAATCATGGTAGACATAGATTCAGGTATATAGGGAATATAATTTATTTACAGTTCTCTTTAAGCTCAACCTTGTTTTTTTCATAGCTAAATACAAATAGAGTCCTTTTATGTACTCTTAACAGTTTAAAAGAAGCCAATCTGGAATAAATGAAGAAAGTGTTGCTGTAGTTGCTTGTATTAACACTCCAAAACATTGTAGCACACAGAGCTGCAACTGCTTATTATCACTCTTTTCTTAAGTATTACTTCTCTTGGTTATTGATAAGCTGTCACAGCATACTTCTGAACACTTCTATTCATTGAGAAACTGAGGCACACTACTACTGGTTTTGACTATTTAAGACAAGGAATACGAAACGTCATGTTCAGTGCTGTGTAGAGAGAATGGTACATTGGAAATCATGGATTAGCATAAATCATTTACTTCCTGTAGACAGGACACCAGTGTCAAGGGAGAAGTCACTTTTTAGTTCATACTTTTTTGCTTTGTGTCACATGAAGATTAAATAAATGCCCAAAGTGTTTTCTTACCAGACAGTTATGAAATCATATATTGGCTCCGTTTGCAGAACTGTGAAATTGATGTAGATTCCATTCCCAGGTGGCACTCTTACAAGCCAGAAGCAGTCTTGAAAATTTGGATACTCATCAGGGTATCCCGGAGAGTATATGGTGCCATTCATTGCAGTTATATTTCCTCCACAGAGGGCTATAAAAAAGACATATTTTTTTTAAAAAAAAAATTAGATGTTTCTTGCATTCTTCTCAGACCATGTAAAAGCCATACTTTAAAATACACTTAGTACACTATAACTAGATTATGTAAAATCGTTGTTGTATATATGACAGTGTTTACAGAGCTTTTTGCGAAGAGTCAAATTGTTACATTACTGGTCAAATCTAAAAAGAAAAAAAATATGTCAAAAATACTATCAGAACTGGGACCAAAGTTATATTTAGACACTGGTATAAATTATTGCCTGCACAATTGAGAACTATTTTGTTATGGCTTTGTGTAAATGCTAGTTATAAATTAACAGTGAAACATATTAATTGCTTTCATTTATTGTCACAAGAAGGTACCCAAAGAAAATTATCATGTGAGAGAAGCTGATGGAGAATGCATAGGAGAAAATTAAGGGGGAATTTGAAAGTGAAAATATTGTGTGCAACATTATGAATAGCAATTTTGTATTTCCCAAAATAAATTCTGGTAGGCAAAGTAAGAGTCCTTTCAGTAATTTTTTTTAGATATCATACAGTGCAAGACTGACCGTATAGCTTTTGGAATTTCGTAACTGTGCATTCAAGGAAAACTATTAGTCCACACTGGATGATCCAGGAAATTACAGGCCTGTCAGCTTGACTTCAGTCCCAGGGAAGCTGATGGAGCAGATCATCCTGAGTTCCATTATGCAGCACATGCAGGACAACCAGGTGATCAGACCCAGTTAGTATGGGTTTATGAAGGGCAGGTCCTGTTTAAAAAACTGGATCTCCTTCTATGATAGGGTGACCTGTTTGCTCGATAAAGGAAAGGCTGTAGATTTTGTCTACCTTGACTTTAGTAAGGCACTTGACACTGTTGCCCACAGCATTCTGCTAGAGAAACTGACTGTTCTTGACTTGGGTGGGCATACACTGAGTGAAAAACTGGTGAGATGGCTGACTCCAGAGAACTGTGGTCAATGGAGTTAAACCGAGCTGGTGGCCGGTCACGAGTGGTGTCCCTCAGGGCTCAGTACTGGGCCCACTGCTGTTTAACATTTTCTTCAACGACTTGGATGAGGGGATAGAGTGCAAGGCCAGCGTTGATCTGCTTGAGGGTAGGATAGGCTGGATCACTGGGCCAAGGCCAATCACATGAAATTCAGTACGACGAAATGCCGGGTCCTGCACTTTGGCCACAACAACTCCCAGCAGCACTACAGGCTTGGGGAGGAGTGACTGGAGAGCTGCCAGGCAGAGAGGGACCTGGGGGTGTTGATGGACAGCAGGTGAACATGAGCCAGCAGTGTGCCCAGGTGGCCAAGAAGGCCAATGGCATCCTGGCCTGGATGAGGAATGGTGGTGTCAGCAGGAGCAAGGAGGTGATCATGTCCCTGTACTCAGCTTTGGTGAGGCCTCACCTTGAGCACTGTGTCCAGTTTTGGGACCCTCACTACAAGAGGGACACTGAGGTGCTGGAGAGGGTACAGAGGTGGGCTACCAAGGTAGAAAAGGATTTGAGGCATACATCCCATGAGGAACAACTGAGGAATCTGGGGCCATTTAATCTGGAGAAGATTGAGGGGAAACCTCATCAATCTCTATAACTACCTGAAAGGAGGTTGTAGCGAGGTGGGGTTTTGTCTGTTCTCCCTAGTGAGGAGTGATAGGACCAGGGAACATGGCCTTAAGTTGTGCCAGGGGAAGTTCAGGTTGTGTATTAGGAAGAATTTCTTTACTGAGAAGATTGTCAGTCATCGGAACAGCCTGCCCAGGGAGGTGGTTGAGTCACCATCCCTGGAGGTGTTTAAAAGAAGGGTAGATGTTGTGTTGAGGGACATGATTTAGTGGTGTTGATAAGACCAGGACAAAGGTCGGACTCGATGATCCTGAAAGTCTTTTCCAACCAGAACTGTTCTATGATTTTCTCCACAGATATTTCAGATGCATGTTGAATATGAAACCACTCTGTTATTACAGAAGGGAAATTATGTTATACAAGCCTAGTTCTCAAAAAAGTGAGTAAAGCCTATAACAGTATAATTTGCTTAATTTTGTATACATTCTTCCCCACTCCCCCTCAAACAGGCATGAAAGGGCAACACTGATTCATTAAAATATGCTCAGGAATCTCATTCCAGAGAATAGATTGTTGGAAATGTAGGCTTGACATACAGGAATTATGCATAGTTTGAATTTAGATAAAGCATGTGCTAGGGTTTATATATATATACTTAGGTGCTTAACTGTAGGGTAAGGAGACTGTCACAGTCACACCTCACCCATTCAGACTCAACAGCAGGTAAATTGCTCTTCTTTAGCTTTTAGCTTCAAAGTCTTGAGGGTTGCAGACAGAATTGAGGAATGCAGACAGAACTGATTTTGCAGCAGGGTCTTAGGGGAGTGAAAATACAGACTGATGACTGTCAACCAATGAGGCTTCTTGGACAAGGAGAGGGAACATTCGAAAAGGATGAAAGTGAGAGACATGAGTTAGGAAAGGTCAGAGAGTGTTAGATGGTGCTGAGCACATGTTAGATGGATTTTAGGTGTGTGAGGATGCAAGGAGAAGAGAATAAAACTGTTTAAATAGGAACCACATTTAGCAATATTGGATTCAGATTGTCTGCTTCAAGAAGTCTGAGGCATTAAAAAAGCCTTACAAAAAATATTAAAGCACATAAAATTTAAAGCATGCAGTATATTTTTGGCACTAGGCATATGCAAAAAAGCCAAGGTCATTTTAATACTTTTGAACGCACATCAAGTACAACTAGAACATACCTAATTATCTTGTTTTTCAAAAATGAAGAAAAAAAAGTCAAACCCAATAGCAGCACATAAAAATGTAAAAACTCTTTACTAAAACCACCACAGTAAATATTTTCACAAAACCCCATACAAAAGCTCCCAGCTTTCTCTGGGAGCCAAGTAATGCTGTCAGTCTGTAATCATGCAGCATGGCACACATGTTATCAGTTAGGTTAATTTTCTTATCTTTGTTTTGTAGAAACAAAGAACTTCCAACCATTGTTCAGGAACTTTGTCAGAGGTGATACTCAGAACAGCAGCATACTTGGGGCATCTTAGAATGTGCTAGTTAGATTCTTGGTTCCGGTAAGAAACAGAATCACTGGAGTCACTAAATTATTTATCTTGATTCTGAGGCACAGAAAATATATCTAGAACTAAGTAATAGGGAAAAGCTAAGCTGTTTAGCAGTTAAGACATGAACCACTACTATTCCCTCAGGTTAGAGAAAATAGGGGTCAAAATTTAATTGTGATGAATTAACTTCTTCCTATTTCAAAAGACAGACAATGTAGGTGTCACCTCTGTTTCATATGTCAAGGCTTCTCCTTCTGAATAAAGTATCAGATACTTCTTAATTTAGCTACCACATCCTCCAGAAATGCCTGTGGCTTACTAACTCCCAAAGAAATTTTGAGTAATGAGGCATCTAATTTAAGTAGCTAAATTTAGTAGATAGTTCACAATACAATGAAAAAATCCAGAAAAGAAGGTATGTTTTTTTAATATTTTTTTTTTGTTCCTCTTCTACTTGTTTGATATTGAGGATTCCATTCTTAATGCTGTGCTTCTACCATTCTATATAGAAGAAAGTTAGGCCTTTAATTCAGGTCCTGAACATCTCTCCTGAAAATGTGGAGGATCTTTACAGCATAAGAAAGTGGGCACTCACTACCTTGTACAGATCTCGTCTTTGTGGAAACTTGCATTTAGGCATACAGAGAAATTTACACTCAATAATTTAACTGCTAAATGTGTTTGGATGTAGTGGTCCCAAGAGTGCAGGATTTGGGGATTACAGTTTTGAATATGAAGTACCTTCAGTGAGTCTATGTTTTTCCAGGGACGTGGCTGTCCGAATGTTGCTGTAATAGTGACAAGCCTGGAGGTTCCAGAAGGAAGTAATTACTTCATATAAAAGATAACTCAGTTCTCAGTTCCGCAAATAGGTTTTGTGGTGCACAGATATTTCTAAAAGAGATTTCTGTGTTTCCAAAACATCCATTGTTCTCTGATTCAGAGTCTGATGATACTGGATGATTGACCTTCTTTGGCCTGTTGCTTAGCTACAGGCTCCTTTCAGCATAGTTAGAGATATGATAAACACTTCTACATTATCACATGTATTCATTCTGTCTCCTTAAAATTTCAGCTATGGGCAAGCCATAGTTCCTCGAATCTGCTTACCTGCTGCAAGCATATCACTGTAAAAAAATGTAAAATGTTAAAAAACATCATTGTTTAGAAATTCCCATCCATAAAAATATATATGTAGAAAGGACTTCACAAAACATCAGCTGGATGACCACTGCCCTTTATGTCATTTTTGACCTTTCTAACTGATAAGACAGAACATATGTGGCCAGAGCTGGGAAATTCAATTTTTGAATCCTTTGTTCTTGATTCAGTGAAGAGCTTTCACTCTGTAGCACTACCTAGATTAAAAAGCAGCAGAGGTCTTCACACTCAAGACCTTAAGCTTAACCTTCCAAAAATAAACTTAGGTAAGTTTTCAGAGATTTCATATTTTCATGAAACGTTGTGGCTTCTCTGAATAAAATTTTCACATGCAAAATTGAATACTTCTTCGGCAAAAACCATAATATAAAATTACAAGTCTCTACAAATTGAAAAGCTGAAACGATTTCAGTTAACAGTACTTAAGAAGGCTTACAAATAATATAGAGTTCATAGGTTATCCAGAACATACCTTCACATCTGGGAAGAGGATGATTCCAGTTACGGCTGATGCCATGAAGACAAGTCAGAGCTGAATTTCCAATTAGTGTGTAGCCAGGGAAACACTCAAATGAAATAGTTTGTCCCACAGTAAAATCATTCCCAACAACAAAACCATTACGAAATGGTCGAGGGTCGGGACAGCTTTGTAACTGATATGCTGAAATAAGGAATAATAAAGGGGGGAAGGTAAAATACAGATTCTTGTACTTGAAAAATAAAATCTTTTCATTAGAATATAATCAAAATAACATGGACATCCCATATGGCTTAAGTTCTATCACGGTAGCAATCAAAATCATTGGTGCTACACCATGAGAAACACAGTGAAACATTCCCACAGCAGTTCCGGAAATAGGCATAAAAATCAATTTCCTGTTCCAAATCTCATAAGGAAAGCATAAGACTACAATGAAAGGTTTAATGATCTTATGTTCTTTACATTTTGATAATGCATGTGTGTAAACAAACAAACAAATACAAAACACCCTACCCTACTGGTTTTTGGAACAGAGTCCATGAAGGCAAAAATGAGACTAGCCTCTTAATGTTATGTTTTAATTGGAATAAGTACGGGAGTAGTGTACTAGAGAAGAAGAGAACAGAAAGGTTTTCTCCACATAGATCTTGAAAAAAGTGGGCCACTGACTGACTCTCTGAGACTACAAACTGCTTTCAGGTGCACCCTTAAGTACGCCCTATATCAAAATGGATCCAATCTGCTGACACTGGAAAATAAAAGGAGTATCTAAATTAGAAGCATGGTTAAAAACTAACAGGTACAGAGGATTGATGTCGTGTCATGACAGGAAGGAGGCTAACAGCCAATGCATCTCTAAAAAAAAGTGCAGGAGAATGACAAACAACAGAATTATGATAAATAGGAAAAGCAAATCGGGTAGCCTACACTGAATGTTGAGTGATGCATACAGTATTAAGGAATAGAACAAGGATGATACTAAGAGGCTCCTTCATATCACTATAAGAGCCTAAAACACAGGAGGTGGGATCTACAATGCTTGAATCAGCCAAGAGCCCTGAAGAGAAAGGCATGGCATGGAGCAGCAGGATGCAGTGCTGCCAAGTGACCACCCTCCCAAGACTGAGAGGGCAGCGACTGCCACATAGGAGAGCAGCACTGTTGTTTAGAAATCATATTAACTGCCATAGAAGAAGAATATTACTGGAAAACAGAGAAGCGCTATATAATACTCGTAAGTGAAAATTAGACTCCAGAAATTTAAGTATAGTACTGAGTTGCCAACAGAAATAGCTAAATAGGAAAATGGTAATGAACAGAAAATGTTAAGTAAAATTAAAGAAGCTGTGAAAATACAACAGGTAGTAGCAATGAAGCACCTAAATATCCACCTAACCAGGACTACTTGAATAAATAGAATTTTGAATACAGAAACTAATTGTTCCCTAGAACAGGCAGTTGGAGAGCCTACAAGAAAAGATCTTGGTTTAGAGTTAAAGCAGCTTGGTACTCCAGCCTTAGTTCAAGAATTATTCATGGGAGAGCTGCTCCATAATAGCAGTCATAATGCAGTTTAGTTGTACTGGGAAGGAGCAAGTCAAGCAAACTCAGGATAGGGATATTCAGTTTCCTGGAAAGAAAATTATACAAAAATGAGATAATGCAATTGTAATTTGCTAACTGACACTACTTTAAAAGACCAGGTAAAACATGTTCTACAATTCAGAATAAAAAACCCCACTAAAGTGGTTCAGAAAAAGGCCTGCATAACTCAGTAGGAAAGTTTAAGAAGCTACAATAGGGAAAAGGTTTTATTTTAAATAATGAAAGTCTGCCTTTCTAAAAAGTCATATAACATAGCAGGTCAAATTTAAATTGAAAATAAAGAGAGCAAAAATAATTTGAAAAATGTCTTGCAGAACATATCTTAGCTGACCATAATAAAAATTTTGACAACAGAAGCAAGAAGTCAACTAGGGAACTGGTGGGACAATTCATGACATATGAGAAAAAAGGGACTTACACACATTAGGATGCCACTGAGAGAAAAAACTCATAAATTCTTTGCATCCCTCTTTACTGCTGAATATATTGTAGAGATTTCCAAACAAGATATGGTGCTTGTATTACATAGGTCTAAGGCACTAGACCAGTTTGAGTAAGTACAAAAGTACTATACTAAATAGGGAAGGCAAAGGACCAGGAGCTTTCACCCAGAGAGCTGCTGAAAAATCTCATATCATACTGTTTCAAGATGTGATCTAGAGAAGTGGTGATTTCCTAATGTAAGTCACATCTATCTTTAGAGTGGATCCTTGAAATTACAGATCAGCGAGACTGAATTCTATACCTGGTAATAGGATACAGCCTATAATAATGACTAACATTACAGAGCACATGGATGAACATGGTTTCTTGGGAAAGTCATTTGGGGCAATATGACTGAAGTTCAAAAAAGTCATGAAGACAACAGAAAGGCTGAATGCAAAAATGCCATCAAATCCCACAGTCATAGAATTACGAATCTGACAACTGTGGATGCTGAGAGAGCACTCAAGAAACTAGTAAGCCTTCTTTGCTGCTAAGAAACATTTCTGTTTTGCCATTTGAAATACTACATTGTGCTAAATGGAGCTTTTTTTCTGATCCAACAGAGGGTTTCTATTTTTATGTTCTTATGTTTAAAGAAGAAAAAAAAAAATTTCTCTATTTCTTTTTCTTGGAAGAATTAAAAGGCTCCATACACTAACTATGAATATCAAAGACTTTATAGCAAACAAATAATACTTGAAAATAAACCTCCCTAACACCTTGGTGATCTTTTCCAAGAAGATTTGAAACACTGACTTCTTATTACAGAACTGAGAACAAATATGCTATGCAAAATCAGAAGATCACAGATCGTATACATTCAAAAGAAACAGTTCTCTACTATGGGGTTAAAAATACTGGCAGAATCTTTTTTAAAAATTCTTTGACAAATAACAGTGTCTCCAAAATTATTACTGTTACTATTAGGAGCAGTAATAGTGTTCACTCATACTGCCCTCTTAGCAGTAGATTTTAAAGTTCCCTTACTCCTACAAATTGTATCACATTACAAATAAGGAGTGAATAAAATCTTGCCAAGCAATTTAAGTCACAAACTGACTTTTTTATTTAAAAGCTAACGTTACATAGAGTTAAAGTCAATTTGGACTTGTTACTATTAGAAGAATAATAGGAGACTGCTCTAAAGTAAGAACCCTTTAAATCATCCTTTGATGTTTTTCTATCATGAAAACAGGTATAGATTAAAATATACATTTGGCATTTTTGTGAACAGTGGTGATCTAATCGATTTTAAATGGATCTGCAATTATATAAGTGGAATTATGATCTTGCAGTCTTCACCAGCTCGGCATGACCTATTTGGGTACAACAGAGTAAAGAACTTCCAGTGATACTGCCTACTAGGAAATAAAATGGATGCGAACATTTCTGAGTTGGCATTATCCTGTACATGGATCCAGTACTCTAAAACAATATTTAGATCTTCCCCTTCCAGAACTCAGGACACAAAAGTGAGATTCGTATATGTTTATAAAGACCAAACAGTAGAGATGCTTACTTTGTAAAGTCACACAATGTATTTTAATATGCCAACCAAATTCAGATATGGGGAATTATCTGACTAAATTTGAAACACTTTTAAAAAACAAGATACAATTATTTTTCCTTTTTCATGTTAATTTTCTGCGTTCTTCTGTTTGATCTTGTTTCATAACACTTTGGTTTGAAAAACACAAAATCTTTTATTTCATATTTATCTTTTAGGAATGCCAAAAAAAAGAAATAACTTCCAACCTTGTTCTCACCTAAGAATGTCAAAATCTCACCTTGATACACAATATGAAACCCTTGTTTGTTCTGTGAGTAGTCACTGTGAAAGTATAAGCTGGTTTCGTGAGTTGTGCTGAACAGAGAGGCCGGTAGCTGAGGGCCACTTAGTCTCCCAATAACGGTGCTCATTTCTGTAGATCCACTCCTGACTTCTAAGTAATCATGTATGGTCTCCGTTGAGAAATTCAAAAATTGCAAATGGACACCTGAAAAACATCGCCAATATATAAAAGTCGCATGTGTCAATAACAGGAGGGAAAATAATGTGCCTTTTACACTGATAATATGAGAAAATAATGTAACTAGTGGAAACACAACACGTTTTGCTCCCAGATGCACTCCATGGAATTCAGTCTGAAGCATTCTCTCTACTCATGCATTACTAATTCTGAAAGGCTGGCAAGGTAAGAATTGCTAATACTGAAACAGTGACATGATCTAAGGCATTGAGCTGCAGGTTATTTATATGCCACTTTTTGGCAAAGTTTGTTGTTTGTACATTTAGGGCAAGTTTCAGTTCTGAACATGGAACACATTCAATTTAGTTAAATCTTTCCTGTTTTCAACTGCATAAAATAGTCTCCAGTTCTACTGAAAGAAAAAAAAAATGCTTTGTGTACCACATCTGGAAAAAAAAAGTGACAGAACTCTACTCCAGAGATAGTCACACCTCAGTTGTACATAAACTGAACTCTCAGCTTAAATATAAGAATATATATAGAGAGTAATGAGGCACAGCAAAAATTATGCATATAATATAAAATCTATATATTATAAAGGTATGTGGAAGGAAAGCATATATTTTACAATGAAGCAAGAGAAAATAAGAAAAGGAGGAAGCCATGAACAAGAACATACAGGGACAACAACCTGAGGGAGGCAGTGATGAGAGCCAAACCTGGTCAATCACAGTAATTAATAAAGTCAAGTGAAAGTGAAAGAATGTTTATTCCAGCAAAGTTATCTGATCAGGGACTTCATCATTTGAGAAATCAAGAGAAAAAGGGGAAATCAGAAACCAAAATATAGAAAGACACAGTGGTGACAAGGAAGCATAAAGCAAATGATAAGAAACAAACCTTGCCAGCCACACTAATTGATGGACTGTCAAAAACTATAGGAACAACTTCAAGGAAGGTCAGCCGTAGCAACTGACAGGACTGTAAGCTAGGGGATCCCATACCGAGAATGGTTCAGGAATTAGAATAGACCTATACAATTAGGAATCAGAAACAGGCCTAATGGGGAACTGGAAGCAGGGACGAACAAAGATGGATAGGCAGAAAAGAGCATAAAAGGGGCTGGCTGCAGTTAGGAAGGGGTGGGTCAGTACAGCTATATATGTATATGTGTGAGTGGAATTTGGTGCCAGATGCTGGAGTCAGACCAGGGACATGAGTGCCCCTTGCCTGTGTTAGCTACTGGAGAGAGTGTGGATGTCTCGGTGCCCCCCACATCACTGTTGAAGCCTCTGTGTGTGTGGTGTGTGCATGAAAATTGGTGCCAGCTACTGGAGTCAGACCTGAGTCTGGGTGCCCTGTGGCCTGTGATGTCAGCTACTGAAGCAAATGAGATGCCACAACTCTCTGGATCGAGGGAGGGTCCTGCAACAGCTCTGAGAAATGTGATCTAGTTGAAGATATCTCCACTCCTTGCAGAGGGTTTTGACTAGATGACCTCTAAAGGTCCCTTGCAAACCAAACTAATTTATGACCCTATGATTCTATTATACTACAGACCTTGTGATTAAAACATCAGCTAATGCAGGGACTGATGTAAGTGGCCTGGGTGCCAGCTACTGGAATCACAGTAGGGGTGTCGGTGCCCCTAGCTTAATATGTTGAGTGTGAGGGTCTTTAAGTTCCAGCCACCAGGATAGGAATGCTATGTGTTCTCTAAACAAATTATTGCGGAGACCAGCATGAGTGAGATGAATAAGGACCTCAGTGGTGGTGGCTGAGACAGATTATTGGTCACAGCCTGTGTGACCAGTGCCAGTGTGTGTGGGCGTATGTGTGTGTCAACTGCTAACAAACTTCAAACTGGACTAGCCGGTGCGTAGGAAGACCTTGAGCCCAGGTCAAACTATCAGGCAGGCAGAAAGTCCAGGAGATTCGCAAATGTATGTTTGTGAACCCAGAGAGTGTGTGTGTGTGCCTGCACTAGTGACCTTCTGCCTCTGGTGGCCCAGGAAGAGGAGGGCACTTGGCTGTCTGTGCCCTTGTTTTATATGAGCCCTGTACATCGGTGTTGTTGAGGGCAGCACCTTCTCTGTGGCAGTCTCTGTGAGCAGTGTCATGCCAGTGTCCTCTGTGTGTGTCTGTGCTGAGCTTCGTTACTGACTGAATTTGCAGTCGGGAAAGCGGCAGGGCTGGGCAAAGGGTGGGGCAAAGCCCCTGTGTCCCTGGGCACTAGGCAGGGCTCCACTGACTGTACAGGATGATCCTGGATTGATGCGGCACTCCTTATATCACTTTACATAGATATTATTTTTGAGTCACAAAAAAATGTAAATGATATTATCTAACCATTATTCAACAGTACCTCTTCCACCAAACATATAGTTCAGTTTCTAATTCTCATACAGATATTGTGCCATATGATGATCTTGCTGACAGAAATTTCTGATTACTTAATTTAGTATGGAAAAGGAAGGTAGTTTACTATCCATTGGGAAGTTATCTCTCCTAAACAGGTGATGCATTACAACGATCACGTAGCAGAACAAGAAGAAAATGCTCAGCAGCTGAGTCACTGTAGGCCTCTATAAACATTTTCCTGGTTTAAATGTATTTCTATATAAGTTACAACAAAGTAGAATTTGTGTTTTGTCTGGAGTTAGTGCAACTATGGAACGATAAGAACGATAAGAACTAAGAAGATAGGACTGAGTCCCAATGGTGCTTCTCACAAGGACAATCAACATGATTTCATATAAAATTGAAAGGAAAAGATATAATTTCTGATTAATTATTAAGAAGTCATGAATAATTTTGTAACTTCTAAACTGTAATAGCTAAATAGTATTTGTCACTATCTTTTAGAACTTTCTCCCCAGATACTATGTGAAGTTTATGAATGGTTTTCTGAAGCATGTAACATTTTATATGCTACAGGAAAAAAGGCTGGTGCATAATTAAATTACTGTTACCTTGATCATTTCTATCTCTTTATCTGACGATAGTCTATATATGATAAGAAGGCTTTCTGCTTTAAGTAAGTCCCATTCTTTGACTTTGCCAACCTTCCAAATATTTCCTATACAGAGAACACAATGTCCAGACTTTGCAATTTCTCTATCTATTCACAGACTTGGCCTCGTATTTGACCCTGTGAACCAAACACTCGTCCAAAATTTAAGCTATCATTAGTCACTGTCAACTCATGTTATCTTACTGACATCATTTTTTTCTCTTTCAATCACTTTGTTCAATACAAAACCAGATCTAATATATTTTTGCCCGTCATTCTACTATCTGTACTGTACTGTCTTTCACTACAAGTTCCTCAACCATATCAATCTTCCAAAGTGTTAATCCTTTGCTCAGCCTGTAGCATCTGCTTCTATTTGTCTCAGACTTACTTCTGCTTGTTCAACTGTATTTTTCTATGTCTCTCCGAAGTTTAGCCACCCCTCTTGAATGAGTATTTCACATGTTTATGCATAAAATCTAACCATAAGTCTCAGAGAGAATAGCAACAAATCCTATAAAGTAACATTGTAAGTTGATTGAAATGAATGGTGTCATTAGTTTAGATTACACCATTAGCTAACATAAAGTGGAAAACTTATGACCCGTAACTGGGAAAAAATCTTGTAAGAAACTTCTAAACAAGTGAAAGCTTATAGAAGGTTCCCATGATGATGTTTCTGAGTTTTACTATTCAGAAGAGTTAGATGCATGTGTCTCCACTGGACTAGAAACACAGTATCACTAAGCCCAGTTTTAGCCATCACTTTTTCTTTTTCTTTTTTTTTTATTATTTTTACTATGAAATTTTACTTTAACTTCCAAGTCAATTTTAATCATATACTGGTTAGAAATGGTCAAAAATGCCAAAAACATTTACATCTATGTAGTTTTATTTTTCCTATATACAAACTGGAAAACTATCGGGGATTTGCACAGGATCTGAAGATTCCAGACAGCATTATAACTCTTGATGAAACACTAGAAGTTGTAACATCAAGCTGTCTAAAATTCAGGTACTGGTAGAATTAAAGTATCAATATTATTTCTATAAATTGTTAATACAAAGAATCAATTATTGATCTGAATATTGTGATTTTTTAACAAAATACAATCATAACAGTCTGTATAGGAAAACGCCTATCCCATTATATCATACTTCCCACAGATAGATTCTGTTAAGTCAATGTTACTGAATGTTTATCTTATGTCAGTTTAGACAAAACACGCACAATGACTGGCTTTCATTTAAATTATAAGTGAACTGGCCTAACAAGACTTACAATCAAAAAGACTGCAGTAGTGATTTTAAGAAGAGGAGAGCAAGAATCTGAACAGGTGAAAACTATTTGGGATATCACATTCAGTTAATGTGGAAAACCAAGATATTCCATATCATCAAGTGAAGAAGATGAGAGAAGATGGCAAGTATAAAATGGAAAGGTGAGGCGTGCCTGAAGAAACAGCATGCCGTTCAACTAGCATATAAAGAAAAAAATCCAAGCGCATTTTCTACTACAAAAGTGCCAAAACTATAAAAAATCGGATGGGACAACTCCATTGGCTAGCTTTGAAAAAAGATTTTGCATAGATAAATAGATAGGATCCACCAAAAGTTGCTCAAGAGGCTAGCCAATATAATTGAAATGCTGGTATTACATATGCAAAATCATAGGTGAATGAGTGAAGTTCTGAAGAGGGCAATGACAATTGCAAGTTCATTGAAATCCGTAGAAAGATTATGGAACTTGTCTAACTGGAGACAAATCCCAAACACATAAAGACAAAAAGGAACTCAGGACCAGTCAACAGAAAATCACAATTGATTAATCTTTATTTCCTTTTATGATTAAATTGACAAAGGGAGAACAGTGGATATAATATACTCTCACTCCGTTATGACTTTTGACTCAGTCTTCTATAACATTCTCATCTGGAAGCTGAACGTAGTTGAACTTAACGAATGGAGAAGAAAGTAAAAACTTAATGGAACATCAAGGCTCCAGGAGTGATAACCAGTTACTCAACATCCAGTTGGTAACCAGTAACAAGTATAATATTCTGTGGATTGATACGGGAACTTACACTATTCAATGTCTTCATGAGAGACATGGAAAATGAGAATGCATCCTCAACGAATTTGTGGAGGATACTAAACTAGGGAACATGGCTGATATACTAAATGGTGAAACTTTGGTCCAGAGAAACACTGAGAAACTTGAGGCCTGAGTAAATAAAACCTTCTTAAAGGTTTGCACAGGAAGCACAAAGATCCGCATCTGGAGCCGAACACCCTTATCTGTTACTTGATATATGGTTACCAACAATTTCACTCATGAGTGAAAGTTTGACAACTTTGAGTGGCAGGCTTCTAGAGGTCAGCTAGAATACGTAGCTCCTGGAGTCAGACCCGAGTGTGAGTACCAGAATATTCAGCTAGAATATGCAAAGAATCATGTTGATAAAATAATGAACTCAAATGTAGATTTAAATTCTTCTAAACTGATGTTAACTTAGTATAAAATATTCATGATAGGTATATATTTCTGTTGGGTTTATGATCTCACAGAGAGAAATCAGGCCCCTTAAGTTAGAAAATTGTGCTTAATTCTAATTTAACAACTTTATCAGAAAATTGTAGTGTATGTTAAACAAAAAACCAAGAACCTTGTAGGTTTTTTATTTTCTGTATAACTTTCTTTTAAGAATTTGACAACTTCTTTAAATGAATTATAATTCCTTTTTTTGCCAGAATAAAAATTCACATTTTAAAATCTCATGCTCAGTGTTTTTTGAATCCATAAAACCCCCAACAACTTTAATGCACAAAAGAACACGTACCAAAACCAATAGGCAGTTTTATTGTCCATGTGCAATCCAAACTGCTAGGATAGTTCCCAGGAAACCCAGGGCTGAGGATCACTCCGCTGAAGTCTGACATGCTACCACCACATTGTGCTGCGGAAAAAAAAAAAAAAAAAGACAAATTTCAGAGGAGTAGAATAAGCTACAAGTTAATCTAGAACACTGAAAGTCCTTCAAATATTAATAATACAGTAATAACTACATTTATACTTCAAAAAATAAGCAAACATTCCTTTACCACTAAATAACTGTAACAAAGAAATTTACATGTAGATGCTTTAAACATATCTACTCTGAATTGACTAGGTTTTAATATGGAGACACATGCACCTGAAAAGAGAATACTCTGCACTCTGTGTGAACTACCCTTGTTAACAGGCGACACTGACAAAATTCCACAATAGTTTGCAAAGGAGTATCAGAATATCAGATAATAATGTACTTTTAAAAGATCTTGTACTCAGAGCATTTCAGTAGCCCTTTTAAAAACTTCCTCTTTATCCTGCTTTTCTAAACCCAACACAAAATAAACAGACTTAGAAAATGTACATGCACATATTTCCGGAAGTTGAATTAAATGCATATTTGAACTTCATTTTTTTTTGTCTTAGGCATGACAGCAGTGAATGTAATAATTTATACTTCAAGATTTGAAGATGTTAGTTAGGGTAAATAAAATTAAGTTTAACAGTTTTGTCCAATTAACCATTGCTACCTCCTTTGAAACACAATTAAAAAACATTACTTGCAAAAAAAGAAGGAAAAAAAGGAAAATAACCCCCCGTAAAAGTTCAGCACAGCATCTGTCTTCAGAATTTACCATAAGGCAGTGCAATTATTGCATCAGACCTCCTAGACATTTGTTAAACCATAATAATCAAAACTGAAGACTATGTCCTGTAAAAATCCTTATAAATATCCGAATCTTGTTGACTATTTATAAATTCTAAACTAAGAGAGCTCAGTACCTCAGAGGAGGTTTTAAACACCTCAAAGGATTAAGAACAGGATTATGTGAAGCAGTTCAAGAGGACATATAATCTGTCTTGAAGAAAAGCAAAGTCCAAAATCTTTAATGAGATCTGCAGCATCCTACTTTCCATATCTTCAAGATTACAAATACAAGTAATTTTTAGTTAGAGAACCCAAACAAAAAGCTATTTCTACCCAGTGAAAGCGAATGCAAATAGAAAAAGTTTCACATCACTCACATTTATTCGTCATACAAAGAGAATATGTTTAAATGCATTTCAGATGTTTCATTTGGGCTTCTGCCAGGATTCCAGTGCTTCTTCCAATAATATTGACATGGTTATGTATATATTTTAATTTGAAAAATAAGGTATCTTTGTAAATTGGACAGCCATATGCTGAACATGTTAGAGATGAAAACGTAATGCTATTTCCATTTTAGCTATTTCTCTTTTCTATAATAGTCATCACTCTGCTGTGGAAATGTTTCATAAATAAATTAACTATGTTTGCAAGGGTCACTGGAGGTCTCATCACTGATAGTGAATTGATGATAGACTCTGACTAGAACATATTTATTCTTTCTTCCTAAGAAAAGCTCTGCCAAAGTAGGTGTGAAGTATACTTATAAAATTGTCAGTTTAATTTGACCATTTTCACTTTTAATTAAGTTCTTCCAGTTCCCTCTATTATTTTCTCTATATGTATCTCTCATTTTTTAGCTCTCTGGCTTTCTCATTCTGGCATATTTAATTTTATATATGCTCAACATACCTAAACATATTGGAATTGGATAATTCCATCTTCTTACTGGTCCAGGCATACAGGTGATATGTGAATGTCCCTAAAAGTGACACAGTGTTAGCTAATTCATATAATTAAAAATATACAGTATATTTATAATTTAAGATATCATCACAATATATAACAAAAATATGGTGTAACATTCATATTGCACATTGTGAATTGTATCCTACCTTCAGCATAACAGAGAAGACAGTAATCTTGACTATGTGACTACCCAGTAGATAATTGTGTCCATGCCCTGAATATTATTTTTAACAGTGTAACATTATCCAGCCGTAACACTAACCTTATTATAAACCAAGAGTCTAGAAACTAAAGGTTTAGTTGAAGCAATATTCACACAGTACTGATTTGCATAATTTGTGGATCATGATAAAAAGATATGATCTATATACATTATATAGTACTGACTTTACATGTTAAATTCATAATAGCTCTTCTAAATGCAGTCCTTACCCTCGCCCCTGAAACAGTGACTTAAGTTGCCAAAAGCTAAGGTATTTAAGGGATATCTTTACAACATGTATCCCTTTACAACAGATGAGGTGTGATGATTTCAAGGCAACCTGTTACAGACAAGTTCCAGGACCCACCAGAGTGACCCTCTCTGTTATTCACCAGCCTCATGTACTTGCAGCTGTCCCCCAGAGACAGCAAACGAAAAAGAAAAATCTTAAGAGAAAACTGTACTTAGAATATCTTGCAAAACCATAGAGTACGGACTTTAAGAGGCTTTTAGCCTCTTTTGTCAAACTTCATATGAAGAGAAAAGTTAGGATTTTTTCTTGTTAAATCCCCTTATCAATTCAGAGCCTGTAGCATTCGAGGGAACAAATTATACCTATAGAATCCAGGGCAACTGTGAATAATTTATTCATCAATTTATCTGTTCTTTTTCTTTCCCAGAAGAAAAATAAACTCACTTTCTCCATAGTGCAAGTAGGCATGTCTTCTCATTTTTACAATTAAAAAAAAAAAAAAGAAGTGACAAAGTCATACTGTATAAGCCAGAAAAACAAGATGAAGAGGTTTTACATGTGTGTTTGCATAGTTTATGCTCCCATGTTCTCTGTATTTTCTTTAATTTAACCACTTATTTGGGCTTGTCTGCTCACAAATTTAAGTATGAAATTAAAACAATGAAGAAAAAAACAATTGGAAGGTTGTCCCCAAGAATGACCAGCTAAAATCAGGCAACATAGGACGTAAACTTCAGTAGTCGCTGTCAGAGCTGCAATCACAGAACAGTTCAGTTACTCTTGGAATGCACATGCTGCATACATGCCTAAGAACACTGTCTTGAATAGGAAAGTGGGACACATGTCCCAATCCAAATGGTCTCAAATCCCAAATTCCTATCAGTTATATATGTCAAGTTACTCAAAGAGGCGAACTAGTCACAGTTTACAATCACTGCATTGCCCCCAGTTACAGCTTTTGCTACTGTAAGAACATGTTAAATTTGTTTGGCAAAAATACACATATATTTGAAAACCTTTTGGATAAAACCCCCAAGAAATTACTGTAACAAAATAACTGATGCTAGCTGGTTTACCAAGAAAAACAATTTCCCCCCCGGTAACTATTTTTTTTCCTCCTGTACATGAGGAAATATTGATAATTGCTCATCAGATGACTTAACTCAATTTGCCAACACCGTATACCTGAGCTATGAATAACAAATATGCCACCATTAATAGATAAAAACCTATAATCACTACTGTATAGAAAGCACATTATCATACACTTCTGATGCAATATTTGGATAGCTGCTAATTTAATTTGGTAGAAAAGCCAACCCGTCCTGCAAGGTTATCATGTGTTCACAACTACTGAAGAATTCTGTGTCTGTTTCATATTGATAGACTCAAATAAATTCATATTAAAGAACTAAAAGTCGCAATTTAAAATTTGAAATTTGACTCACCTGAAGAGAATAACCCTGATCACACTGGAAAGACACCACATCTCCAACCATGTATCTGTCTCCAATTTTGATCCCATTGCTTGGCGTCTGTGGTTCAGGACAAGAGTCCAAACCTATAGCTGTGAAAAATTGAGAAGCTTAGACATTCTAAGGAACACAAAATCTGTTTCTAGGTTCACATAACATTTCGGTGTATCCAGGCACACTGTATCGATGTGTTTTAGTCATCTCTCGGGTACTAACAGTTTGTCTGTGGCCAAGCAAGTGGCTTGTTATTTTGGTACAACTCTTACATAAGGTGAAAAAGCCCTTTCTGGGTAAAGGAAAAGGAAAGAAATAAGCAGGGTGGCAAGAAACACTTCCCAACAATCTGCAGTATTCAGCTCAAAGTCTCTTCCAAATTTCTATCTCCTGGCCCAGACTCATTCATTCCACCTCCAGTCTCACTCCTAATTACAGTCTACCTAATTCAAACTGGGAGCACCCCTAGTTTTTTTGCCCAGCATGTTACAGGGTATACTGGCCAATACTACACTAAGTGCATGTCCCATTCCTGGAAGCATCCAAGGCCAGGTTGGCTGGGGCTTTGAGCAATCTCGTCTAGTGGAAGGTGTCCCTGCTTGTGTAAAAAGTACCAATGAAAAGAACAGCAGTACTTACACATGGGAGAGCTTATAATCTATTTTGAACAGTTAAAGAGTTAGCAATTTTCAGTTTTCAACTACTGAACCTGCAGCTGAAACGTAAAACCTAACTATGTGACCACTCAGGCCATGCAAAGTGCAATGAGTTAATTTAAATGTCTTTCTTAGAGTAGATATCTTAACATCTAAGACTAGATCACAGCTATTCATCCTATTGCACTCTTACTTCAGTCAATAACACAATGCTTGTAAAAAAAAATATGGATAGAATGTCTACAGTGACTTTCAAGAAACCGAAGCATAAAAGTTTGCTGCCTTCTCAGCTGGGGGCTAATTTATAACCTGTGTCTGTAGAGTGTCATGATAGTTATTCAGATGAAATAATAAATGAATTCATAAAGCTCGCCCTGTTCACTATCAACCTGTTTGTAGTGCATGACTAGGTTCTTAAACTACATTATATTACATCTCAATATAATGTATTAGATTTTTAAACTTTCATTACCAATGATATTAGAAAGAAAAGAGATTTTAACATAGGCATTCATTGAAAACATACTTTCAACATCTTCTAATTTGTAGATATGAAAAGTTGTATATAAAGAAAAAAAAGCCATGTGATGATACCTCATACTTCTCCAACAGCTCCTATGGTTCTAAATACAAAAAAATGCTAATGAAATTTTGGATACTGCACTCTTGGACTACACAAGTCTAAGTAATGGTTCTTTTTATTAGTCTTAAAGTAATAGTCCTTTCCATTTTTTAAAGTTTTTACCGTAATTTATGGAAATGTTCAGTATTTATGATGTTAGAATTATATATTATTCAGTTTAAATACATAGATTTCTAGGGACTATATTTCACAATGCAGATAAGTGTGTCACTAATTTTAAATATTGAGTATTATAAAAATTATATATTAGGCAATCTGAGAAATATAACTAATCTCAAAGAATATTGGCACTACTTATACAGCGTAATCAATTATCTATTTAATAAAACTTCAGTTAGAGAAAATAAAGACCAAATTAAAATTTATAGTAGCATAAAACATATAAGCATTATGTAAGTGCTTTACAAACCATTCTATGCTGTTCTTTGCTGTTTGATGCAATATATTTTTATATTTATTGTTCAATGCAATATATTTTTATATTTAAAGTATCCACTAGAATACATAAACTTCATGTTATGAATATAGGAAGAATTTAAGGACTGAATGAAGAAGTAAAAACATGCTAGAAGAAAGATTATTCATAAGAGTACTGTCCAGTTTTGGAATACAAATACTTAATTTCTTGGGTTGAAGTGTCATTTACTTAATGTTAAAATATTTCTGCAACAAATATTGTTCTCTTCGTTTTATTTTTATTTTAAAAAGTACATTTGGATTTTGTAGCAGTTCAAAAGATGAGCCAGACTGAACTGCATGAAAAAAACTATTAATAAAGGATGAAAAGAGACATTGGAAATGAATCAGAATGAAATCTTTTTAGAGAAAACTTGCTGAGACGAAAACACAATCATTTTGGCAAGAGGGATGCACTTCCTCTCGGACTTGTGTCTCCTAGAACACATGAAACAGACTTGGAAGATGCACTATATGTTGAACAAAATATGTTTATGCTAACTCACTTAAAAATTGCTTAATATAAATATTGAACTCCAATAAAATTTTCAATGAGAACTGTGCACTGATACTTCAAAGACTAAGACTTTAATTCAGCTGACTTCTCATGATGACCTCTGTCAGCACAGGCTCCAGTGAAATGCAACTAGTCACTGTATTTCAGTGTAATGTCAATATGAAACACTGACATTAAAATGTGTCCATTACTTTTTATTTACTATCTCTAAAAACATGATCACGACTTTTAAAGCAGGAAGTGTTGTCTGAGTGCCAGAGATGACCAGGAAAACTGAGAAGAGTAAACTCAGTTCTGATCAATGCATTTCTAGAGAAATTTCAGTAGAAATACAGCAGTCTTGTGAGTTCTGTAATCCTGATAAAAATACTTATCTCTCCATTGTAGAAAACTGCAAGAGACAAAAAACCCCAGAAGATACAGTTTTTGTCATTTTCCTCCCTGGCAAGAAAGTATTGTCCCTTATCTAAAAACCAGTTGATGGCCAGACACAACTTGTGGTCCCCAGGGCTCAATGTTGTGGCCACTCCTGTTTAATATCTTTATCAATGATATTTATGAGGATATTGAGAGCTCCCTCGGCAAGTTTGCAGATAACACCTAGTTACACAGCAGTATTGATCTGCCCGAGGGTAGGAATGCTCTTCAGAGGGACCTGGACAGGCTGGATCAATGGGCTGAGGCCAACTGTATGAGCTTCAACAAGACAAAGTGCCTGGGATTGTTCAGTCTGAAGGAAAAGAGGCCGAGGGGAGACGTTATCGCTCTTTACAACTAATTGAAAGGAGATCATAGAGGTGGGCATCAGTCTCTTCTCACAAGTTATAACTGATAGGATGAGGAAATGATCTCAGGTTACACCAGGGGAGGCTGATGTTAGACATTAGGAAAAACTTCTACACTGAAAGGGTTATCAAAGACTGGAACAGGCTGCCCACTGAAGTGTTTGAATCGACATCCTTGGATATGTTTGAAAAAATGTCTAGATATGGAAGTCAGGGACATGGTTTATAAGTGGAAGAGTTAGATAATGGTTGGACTTGATGATCTTAAAGGTCTTTTCCAAACAGCATGCTTCTAGGATTGTATGACTCTATGATCTTAATCTTCTATATCAGATGTATGATTCAGTGCAATGCAGAAATTTCCAGTCTCTTCTTAGAAAAATTACGCTACAGACAAAAAAAATCATAAAACTTTCCTCCAATCTGCAGGTAGCAGAGTCTATAGTTTTCTTAACAAGTAGCGGGGAGCAACAGTCAGGGATCTATGGACTGAAACAGCTGGTGCGTGCGACTCAAGATCCAAACTAAGTGCTAAACAAAAGGGGGGTTTATTATTAGCTTTAGTTAGTCTGGTCCTTTAGGCTGATTTTCCATTAGTGGCTGAAGGAACTAGCTGACATATTGAAGTGCACACTCCTGTTTAGTTCTGCAGGAATCCAGATTGCATGCTCTGAAGCATGTTTATTTCTGCAGTGTGAGCCAGAGAGAGGTAAAAAAAAAAAAGGAATGCATAATACTTTACAGTCTTCCACATATATTCTACAAAATAATGTCATTATTCACAATTAGCAGTATAGGAATTTAGTTATAATGTACCTTTATTTTAAATTTATAAATAATTTGGACAGTATTTTCATTTTATTTTTCTCATTAACTATTTATAGTTTGTGTATTCCATGGATTTTACCATTATTATGGTGACTTAATCCTGTTCTGTACTTTAGATTTTAGTTCCATACACCCACATATGCACAATAATTTGCTTATTTCAGAGCATATCTTTATATGTCACATAACATTTTAATTCAGAAGTCATGATAGCGTACTCTCCAACTTCAATTCTTTACTTGCCACAGAATTTTTGCCCTTTAGGTTTAGATTTGTCTCCAATAAAGATAACAGATTATTTATTTATTTAGATTTGGTTATATTTCTCACTATCTTACTCTGATTTAATTGGTAAACCTGTCGTGGTTTTGTTGTTTAAATCAAATTGATGCTTTTTCCACAAGTTCAGCCTGTTTTTTGCCTGTGACCATAACTGGTGATTGATCCTTCCCTCTCCTTGTGTCAGCTCTCGAGATGTTCACATTTTCTCCTCCTAGTCCCACTGAGGGGAGTGGGGGTAGGAGTGAATATCTGCATGGTGTTTAGTTGCTGTCTGGATGAGCCTAAACCAAGACAAAAAATTCACACATACACCGTTGTATACATAGGGATAGTTTTGTTTAAATGACATACTATGAATACTTTATTTAGAGGAAAAAGTCATATACGCCGTACATTTCAATTATCTGGATATTTTTTTTTATTATTATTATATATCCAGAGAAGCTGTGGAAGCTTTCTCCCTGTAAGTGTTCAGGGCCAGGCTGGATGGGGCTTTGAGCAATCTGGTCTAGTGGGAGGTGTCCCTGCCCATGGCAGGGGGGTTGGAACATTCTTTAACATCCATTCCAACTCAAATTATTCTATGGATACACAGATCCATTTTCACTTTCACTGGATTCAACCTCATTTTGCTTTATTTTCATAACTTGCTTTTTTCCCCTCTGAAGTTGTAAGCAGCTGACAGATTATTGGCATTTCAGGGAAATGGCAGGATATTTCCAACCTATAATTAACGTTCAGTTATAGACAAGTGATCAGGCAGCAATTTTGCAAGGCTGTGTTCTCCGACTGGTTAATCAGACAAGCAGAGCATGAGATTTGCATACTGTAAAACTGACAAGAAATAACCATGACACAATTATGCAGATCAGACATCAGAACCAATATGAGCAGAAGGAACTGCACAGCTGGGAAGTAAAAAAATTAAAATCTGCAACAAAATATTAGTGATTGCCAGAACTGCTGTCAGTCAGCTAAGGCAATCTCATTCAGACAGAAAGCGTGTTTATATTATAGCCTTTTCTGCTGGTAAGGTACTCGGCAATAATAAAAACATTTGAAATAATGAGAACACAGCCAACCTGTGAGTTTTTGTCAGTTAAGAAGCCCAGCTGCTATTTTTGGTTTATTCATTCTTTGCTTTTCACTGAGAGCAACTAATTTTTTGTGTCCAACACACACATACATAAAATATATACTACATAGTACATAATGTATTGGACATAATTCGACGATTTTGGCAGGGGGTGGTAGGGTATGGGGCTGCAGAGGTGGCATTTGTGGGAAAAGACAAGGGACTGTGCTTGACACAGTTTCAGAGAGCTCAGCTGAGCCCCCTAGAGTCATCTCTGGTGCCTCTGAAACAATGAGTTGTCCCTCTGTGAAAACATATTTAAGAAAAGGCAGTAAGCATCAAGAAAGCAAACACGAGGCCAGAGCAAGAGGAGACCTTACTGAAGGAGGACAGGGAGAAGAATGTAACTGAGCAGAGGCTGAAGCCAAAGCAGCTGTCTCAGCAAGGGCTGGAGTCCAAGTGTCTGCCCAAACAGGCACTGAGAGGTGGGACTCTAAAGGGACTGTAGGAAGGGCAACACACTGACCCAATCTGCTGCACTGCCCTTGCTTCACCAAAGGGACAGAGCGCAATGTTCGGTGAGAACAAAAGAGCGTGCATATCAAGATGTCTCAAGGGAAGCAGGGACTTTTTCTTCCAAAGTGTTGAGGGGTTTTTTAATTATTTTTCTTCAATACTAGAACCAACGCTTAATTGTTAATTGGCAAAGAAGTCAAACTGTCAAATCAGTACTCTCATTTTGCCTGCAGCATTCATATAAATAATGTCACATTTTTGGATTAGGATTGTCATGTGAGCGTATCTGCATTTACTTCTGGCTGCTGTGTGTTTGAAAAAGCTTTTCAGAGATCAGAAACAAATTAAAGGTGAAAGTAAGACAAACTAAACTTCTCAGTCCTTACAGTAAAGTTTTCAGACCTGATTTTGCTCACTTGGAATAAAATAAATATTTTACCAATAACTTTAAAGTAACAGTATGTAGCTCATTATGTGCAACAGAACTGAATACTCCTCTTTCATATAATTTAGGTAGACCTCAGTCTGGAACCAGCAAGAACTCTTAATTAACTGAGTATTTCTGCATACCTGTGTACTCAAGATGAAATCCAGCAGCTGAAACACTGATATCCGACTGAAAATTTAGGTAAAGATTATTTGATGTGCTGTTGAGAAGTGGAGGTATGGTCGTTCCTGAAAAGTAAAATCAAAATATTATTGAAATGCACAGAAACTAAATACGTACATGGATGTGTGCGTATTAAAAAAAAAAAAAAAAAATAAAAAAGAGAGAAGGAAAGGGAAAAGGGGGAGAGAGGATGGTATCAAATATCTGATAAAAGTTCTATTCTAGTCCCTATAAAAGTTCTGTTCAGTGCACCATAATATTTTAGAGATGAGCTGCAGGCAATCAAGGAAGTAAAGCCTAATATAAATTTCTATTACATGCTTTTATCCACAAAAGGAGAAATATTCAGTGGGTTTTTTACAAAAGTAGGAACAAATCCAGTAACTGGAATAATTTTAAATGTAATGGTCAAATATATCAAACAGCTCTAAACATTTCATAGGGCTATTCTTAGAAATGTGATTATTTGTCTTTCAGCACAAGACAACAATCTTATTGTCTGTGATCTCATTCCATGCACAGGAATGAAGCAAAATAAAGTAAAACAAAACAAGAGAAAGTAAGGCAAATAGGACTGTCTCTAAAATAAGGATAAACAATTCATCCTTTAGTCATATACCATTTCAAGATGTATCTCCTTTAAAGGTCTGTATTTCTGGATCCTACTATAAGAATGGGAAAAAAAATGAGAGTAATAGATGTTTAATTTTGGAGCTTCTGAATGTTATTTCATTTATAACATTTTCAAATAATTGGCTTTGTGAAAGTCTGCTAAGAGATGACTGATTAAAAAAGAAAGAATACTACCTGTTATTAATTACAGGAGGAAAACACACACATGAAAAGAACTAGGAAGAGCTGTGTGTTTACAATAAAGAGTTGAATCTGTGAAACACGTATTGTAAAATCTTCTCATTTACCTGAATAACTTCCAAGCCTTGGAGCATTGTTGTCAGCACCATCATAAAAGTCTAAGGAATCCCAGTTGTGTTCAGTGGCAAAACTCACCACTTGCACCTATGAAGAAAAACATAAAGAACATAAGCTTCTGCCCTTTATTCAAGCACAAAGATGACTGTAAATTGTAACCTCTCTTGCTCTCAATCATGAAAAGTTGTGCCTTGCTCTCATTGTTAAAGAGCATGGAAAATCCTCATTAAGTGAATAAAATTGTATTGCAATTATTTTTTTTTATTTAATTTCTAATTCAGATTTCTAAATTCTGTGACCCCTAGTGACAACCACATATTACCTCTAACAAGAGTGACACATACATGAAAATGGGTATGGAATACAATTCCCTTGTTTGGAGGACATTGAGGGGAAGACAAACATGTTGTATTGTCAATTACTGCAGTTTCTTTGTGACTCCATCTAGTTTATACCAGGTGAAAACCAGTCCCACACTGATGTGTGTTGCTTTGTCTATCTTGCCATGTTCAATTCTGCCTCCAGGTAAAAGCAGCCTCCTGTGTTTGGTTACCAACATCACTGACTCATGTCCTGAGAAGGAGCATTCACTAGGATGCTACAAGCAAAAGGCAGGACATTTCCTTCATTCCTTCCAGAGGTGACAGTGTCCTTCTGCTCATAAGGTGATGCAAAGTGGTAAGTAGACTGCAAGAGGTAGAATACATCTGTTTGCAGGTAGTGAAGAACTCTCCACAAAATAAAGAAGCCACGTTTCTGTTCCTGCTTTGGAAGGGAGGGATTCTAGCAGGTTTTTTTGATTTACTGAAATAACTTTCTAATGAAAAGCATTTAAAAAGGGGCAGCAGCAGAGATGAAACCACAACCACCCTCAGAAAGAAAAAAGCAATATTTTCAGCACAACTATATAATGTAGCTATTTTTATTAGGTTAAATATATGATTTGGACCTCCTGTCAGGTAAAAGGAAAATCCAGTTTGGCTACCTGTTTCTTGGATAGGGGCCTTTAACACTGTACTTCTTTGAAGGAATTTTTCAGATGCTACAGACAAAGCATATTTTTTATTATTTTAGAAAAAAAAATGAAGAAATGGAGAGGCCATGACTTAGCACGTTTTAGATACCTGGAGGAGGTCCACTGGATTTGGTGTTTCAGAAAACTTTTAAGACCTACCTGTTTATTTTTTGGTTAACAAGGGATGTGGACGAAACTTAGAGGTGTTGTCTGAAGACATAAAGAATTGCAGGTGTAGGCACCTAGGAAACCTTCAGAACAAATTTCAAATTATCTAATACTTTTTATGTGCTTTCAGGGCTAGACTCCTGTTGACTGTAGTTTTTATGTTCATCATAAACCACCTAATTTAAAACATCCATTTCAGTGCAACTGATGCTAGTTGCCCTAACCTCTCCATGTAGTCAATACGACAGATGTACCTTCAGGCAGTGATTCGGTGCCAGAGTCTATACTAGATGTTTTGAATTATCTACCTGAGGTGCCTTTCTGCCCTAACTTTATAAGGAACTATGGTAGATTAATTTCCTGATATAAAGTATTTAAGTTAGATAGCTGAAGGCAGACTTTGGTACACACTTGATATTTACCTAAATCTACTTTTAAATGTCTTCTTTTCAATTTGATATGAGACAGCTCAGCATATTCATCTGATCATGCTGTTTCAACAAATTCAGCAATGTAATCATAGACATTTATAGCTGTTACACCTAAATAGTTTAAAAATCCATCTACAGAGTTCACGGAGGAACATGCATTGGTGACATATTACTTTCATCTTCTTTAAAGCTGGGAAAGTCTTTGTTACTTTGAGGGAATAAATTTTAGTCAGCAAAAATGCCCAGATATTTTATATATTTACATTACAAAAGCATTAGCTATCAGAGTATGCTGAATATCTGCATTGCATGCATTCTCAATTTGGATAAAATCAGTCACCCACGTTTTTAAGTGTTGCTTCAAGTAGATAATTTTCACAGTAATAATTCAATATTTACATATACATTTGAATAGTGAGGTTTTTCTCTGAAGTGAAAAAAACAAAACTAAAACAATTCTGATGCCATTTTTTTATGTTATTAGTAGAAATAAAGCCAAGCTTCGTTGTGAAAAATAATGCAGTAAAAATTGTATGAGGATTTCTCATGTACAACCTTATGGTGCTGTAATTCTCTCACCCCATCTACCCCTCTGATTTTGAGATACCTAGTACTGGGCAGAGGGCAAATTGACCTGAGAAGGATGTGGTTGCAGATGTGAGAGAGGTCAGCAGAGCATGAAGGAACCCCTTTAATGTATCTGGCCCCTTTTCTATTTTGTGGGGAAAGTGGGACCACCAGAGCAAGTACGAAGGTACACCCTTAATGTGCCTGGCTCCTGCCTTCCCTATTGTCTAGGAGTAGCAGAATAGTCCATCGCCTCTCAAGATGCCAAAAACCCTATGCATTGTACCAGAGATATCTCAAATAACATCTCTGGCATAAACAAAGGTGGGCTGGTATGGAAAAGTATCTGACTAAATTCACGTTGAAGCAGGGGAAGACTGGAAGAACGCCTTCCCTCGAGAAGTAAGTAGCATCATGTACAGTGTGTAATGGACAGACTAACTCCCTGCCATCCCCACCACAAGGCTGTCAGAGGGGAGGAGGTAGCCAGGGATAAGGGAGAGGTAGGATGAATGTGTATTTAAGATCCTGTTGTATTTATTTTCTCACTATCCTACTCTGATGCAATTGATTGGTAACTGGTGGTGGTTCTGTTGTGTAAATTAGATTGATATTTTCTCTCCAAGTTTACTCTGTTTTTTTCCCCATGACATGAAGTGGTGAGTGATTCCTCCCTGCCTTTAATCTCCATCCTCAAGCGTTTTGCTGAGTTTTCTCCCCCTTTTCTCAAAAGGAAAGGGGTAGGAGTGGTTCTTTGATGCTAGCTGAGTGGGCTCAAACCATGAAGTATTGCATGAAGTTCTTAAGCTAAATTTCAGAAAACTAGAATTCTGATCATATTTTTAAAAGGCCAGTTCCCATCTCATGTTGAAACACACTGAAGCATCTTTATATCATGAACGTCTGCAACTATGGAGTAAGTATACAGAGTTTCTACGAAAACATATATAACTTGTCCACTGAGGCAAGCTACTCAATAGCACTCTGTAACAGGATATTTATCTATTTTGAGAGAGGAAATAAAAAAAAAATCACAAGAAATCCTCTCTATTTCCTTTGGCTTACAAGCAGTAACTGACCTTTTGAAATAACATTTTTTTTTAAATTACCGGTGACTTCTAAGTAAAAAGTTACAAATACATCTTTGAAGATTTTTGTAATTTTTACACGTTTTAACACTCGTGTGAATAAAAAGATGTGCAATAAATTCCATTGTGAAAAACAGTGAGGTAGAAAAATGAAGGAATAAATGATCTTTTCATGCTCTTGCATCTGGAAAAAGAGTTTTAAACATGATGATAACAAGCAAATAGCAAGTATACTTACTTGAATCCCAGCTCCCTCTGGTACTGTGATCTTCCACACACAATTCAGATTGTTGTCATAAGGCTCAGGATAACCAGGAGACAAAATGGTCCCTTTGCGCTTTGTTAAAATTCCACCACAGGGCACTGAAAGGAAATGCATAAGGCAAGAAAAGAAGTATGAAGCTTCAGAAGTGAGAAAAGTTATTATAAAAGCTTACACAATGTTCAGCATACCATGGCTGAAAACTTCTGTGAATTTATGCTACATTAAAAAAATTATGTTTTCCTCAAGAAAATAAAAACTTGTATCTCAAAAATCTTCCTTTAAATGACCAAAGAAGAATAAAGGGAAATCAGAGCTATGTCTGTTTTCTCTCTGACAGAATCATGCTCATATTCCTCTGATTTACTTTACCTTGAACAAAATGAAATCCATTCCACCATCTCCTAGCAATCTTACAAAAATAAAACATTATTTTTAGGTGTTAAGAATGAAGTTTGAACAGTTTTGTATTGTATTAGTAGAAAATATAAAAACATTCCTTAATTTTGCTACTCTGTTACTTGCTAAATAATTAGTAAATATTATTTTTTAAATAGTTGATAGCACCAGTCTCAGCTTCTTGACTGTTCTCTTTGCTTGTGTGAGTTATCCCAGTACAGAATATGGATCTATCACATTAGTAAAGAAATTGCTAAATGCTTGCAAGACCACGTTCATCATATCTGTACCCACGGATTTATAGAAGTGATGTGTGAAATAGGACAGAGACATTCAGTACCATCAGGTTTTTCTTCTGAATGTTCAGCTTGAATATATCTTATCTAAATCGTTAGAAGCTCTAACAGGAACAAAACATATTAAACTACATGTAGGTATTCTGTTGGTATTTAAGAAGTTGAAGGGAAAGATTGATGAAATGTTTTATAAAAACCATTAGAAGTTAATATATCACTTCTGTGCAAAATTACTAAGTTCTGAATGCATTTCATTGATACAAATATGAGGATTTAGAAAATAGGTAGGAGAATGCAACTTATCTTAATAATGAATACTGTAGCTACATTTTGTATGGCGTATAATTGATAGAATCTGTTGGGAACCATACAGAAAAACTAAAGGTCAGTGTCACTTAAAGTGTTAAAATAATTACTCATAAAAGGATGAACAGACAGAACGATTGATGTCTACTATCTGCAAGGAAATACTCAAGCATTCACAAGACTTAAGGCAATATAATGTGGTCATGTCTTCTACTTCAATTATTAAACTGATTTATTTCAATGCAATTTTCAACTCATATATATTTTATCACCTGTATTGGCACAGTGATTTTCACACATGAGGTGGCTTGTAACCCTTTCTCAATTCAACATGCCTAGAGACAGACAGCTTTCTCTTCCACAGACTAAATTATGTATTATAAATCAAAAATATATTGTGATCAATGGCCAAAATAATTATTTCAACACTTTGTTGACTTGTTATATCCAAAAAACAAAGGGAATACATTCCAAGGGGGCAAATACAAGTTACAAGTCTACTAATTAATGTGTATATCTACATACTTCTTAGTGATATATAAATTGTGGTTCAATTCCTGTTCCTGAACCTGTAAAATAAACATTATTTGTGTATAATGGCTGGTTAATTGTAGCTTATTGGTATCACCTCAGTAGTACTTAGACTTGATCTCTATCAAGATTTTGATATTTTGAAGAAAATCTTTTATTTTACTGAAAAACACTCAGACTCTACCATGTACCAATAGCTGATTAGCACAGAAGATTGAAAATCAACCTAATGAAAAAGTGTTCTTTACTTTTCTTCCCTCCACTCATCTAAAACTTAATGTTGGAGTCAATGGCAGAAAGTGTTTGGATCATTTTGATAAAAAAATCTGTTCTTTGCCAAGAAAAATAAAGTAACTAATAAATATATTTACTGGTTTGGTTGGGAATGGTTTTTTTCACGTCTTCATCCTCAAAATTAATAGTTTTCAGTGTATTCAATTTGCACAAATTTAATGCATAATGCAGTCAATACTGCGACATGTTACTGGTGGAAAAGTTTGATGGCATTGCAAAAACATCTGTGCAAATGATAACAAATTTTAAAGCAATTATAAAAAACTTTTTTTTTTTAAAATCACGCATACACACACACACAAAGGTGAAATCTAATATTTGTCCTTGACAAACCTACAGAAAAATGTACCATTAGAATTTTATCTCCTTACTGTGGTGCTTTTAAGCATAATAACCACATTGCTATTTGGTGCAAATCAGCTTTATAAATGGCAATGGATACACATTAATTTAAGAATTTAATTTTGAGAATCTAATCTATAACTAAAACTAGACAAAGTATTTCTGATCTGAAAAGTTACTTCCTTTTTTTTCTGGCAAGTGATGAAATATTAGCAAAACTATTTCTAACTCTTTAATATAGTAGTGTTCTTTCCAGTATCTTACATCTTGTTAAGAATTTGCAAGGTGAGAGCATCTTAGTCTTGCAAGCAGTTAGAACACAAACTGATATTTCTGAGTCTTGATTAAGGGACAGCCAGGGACTGCCATTGATGTTAATGTAACAATTTATAGCAGCAGAGCACATTCACGAAACCCGTGAAATGTCACAGCAAGGTTAAAATAGAAAGAGGAATAAAATCTTTACCTTGAATGAAGAAGAAAGTGAGTAAAAGTGAGCAAGAATAAAATTTTGTCCACATGACAAAGGATAAACACATTCAGCTAGGAAGAACAGTCTACACTTTAGGCAGTAATTAGTTCTATTAAAAAGCCTTAAGAACTCACCAACACATGTAGGGAGTGAATCATTCCACTGTGCCAATGCATTTGGTACTGTATCGCATCTAATCGCTGTTGACCCGTGGAGGATATAGCCTGGATTGCACTCAAAAAGAACCAATGACCCAACTGCAAATTCATTTCCAATCCTTTTTCCAAATCTTGGTTCAGGCACAGAGCTACATTGTGTTGCGCTTGTTCTCGGAACAGCTGCAAACATACAAACAATTGTGGATTCTTAATTTTAGATTTGGTGGAGGAATACCAATTGTGAACCACAAATATTCAAAATTATTGGAAGAAGCATTCATTTATTTGTTAAGAACACTTTATAATCCCCAAAAGAATCTTCACAATACAGATTGCATACTTTTGTTGTATGCACGTAGAGCATATCACTGATATCCTTGCCAAGTTTAAAAGGAATGCATAAAATCCACATAGGAATCTTTCTAAAATGGCACTGAAAAGAAATACTGTGAAATATTCAGATAATGTGTGGTTTCAAAATAATATTTATGTATCAGGTAGATATTTATATTTATTCCTGTGGATTTCTAAATACGTATTCTGACTGTAAGATCAGGATTTAAATTTAATGAAAGAATGAATTACAGTTGCAAGTGTTGATGTATAACCATTGCTGCAGTTCACCCATAAACAGGCAAATAACATAAACCAAGAGAAGTACCTTAATAACAGTAAGATCACTGATTCACCCACAGGTAATAATAGAGTTATTCATATTTAAATTGAGAGATAAACCAGCTTGAGCAGCCAGATGGCTCTAACACTAAGTCAGCCATATTAGCAAATAGAAACAGCTGCTTTGTGTAACTGTCTTCTTAAATTTGGAATCTCTCTTATGCTTCTTAAATATTTGATTTAAGCTTTAAAATACAGATAGAAGAACATTTTTCAAAACATGCAGAAATAATGAAACTTGTTATACTGTTAACAACCTATTACTTGACATTCTTATGTACTCCTCTCTGATAATTTACAAGTTGTGAAGTAAAGAATAAATGCACGCATTTTTCCAGGTTGTCTCACCTTGATAAACAAAATGAAATCCTTTTGCTGTTACTGGTCCAACTGAAGTAAATCTAACTGTGATCTGGTTACCTGAGCTCAATGGAAGGGATTCACCTACTCAAACAAAGAAATACAAAGCTTTCATACCACTTTTTAATAAAGAAGCATTAGAAATACCTACCAACATCTTGGCAGCTAGAAAACCCCAAACCCTGTTATGCTTTAATAAACTTTGTAAAATATATGCAATTTCAGTATTTTATGTTGGCAGTATTATGTTGTTCCAGAAAAAGGGGGTATAATAGTTATAAGAATATTTGATGGTTTTTTCTTTACCAAAAAAAAAAAATCCCAAACCTCATACTTCTTTTAATTTAGTCAGCATACACATAATCAATGTAATCTACATAATTTTACCTTGCTACAAATAGATGCTGCTTTCCCTTTAAAATATATAATACCCATTTTGGATTGCTCACCAGAAAAAAGTCACAGAGTCTGAATCCCAAAGCATTCACTATAATAGCTAAATATCAGAATAAAAAAATCTAAAAAAAAAGATTTGATTTTACTTCATTTTATTCATTAATGCAAAAACTTTTGAGTGATTAGGCTTTTAGTTCAAAATCCTGATTTCATATATTCACCTGAGTTGAATCTAAGAAAATATGACAATTTTATTTTATTCTTTTTTTTTTCGTTGTTTTCTGATTATACTATCTTTTTTGGTTCATTAAAAAACCCCAAAATAACAGTTTAAAGACAATTCTATTAAAGGATACCTGAATGAGATCCCGAGAGAGAGGATAACAAAGATGACTGCAGAGTTGGACCATCATATACTTCAACTACATCATGGAGTGATGTCTGGAAGAATACAAACTGGCCAAAAACCACTGAACAAATAAGGAGGAGAAAAAACAAGAGACATCAATGGTCAAATAAAAAGGGGACAGAATGAGAAAGGAAAAACAAAACAAAACCATAAAAACACACACACACAAAAGATATACTTTAATATATTGTTTTAAAACATTTGAAAAAATATATTTATTGATTGATTTCTCTGATCACTTATTTAGCTGTCCTGGTGCTTAAAATCAGTTATTCTTCATACCATTACAGTAGTAAATGGATAAAATGCAATTCTATATGTATGAAAGTGACACTGAAGGTAAACAAGCCATATATATACTGGTTAAAAAATTCTAGTATGAATGGAACAAAACCAATTTTCTGCTGTTCAATGTACTTTCAAACTCTCTGCTCTCCCCTAACCAACACACATCTATATTTTCAGTACAATGTCCTTCATAATTCTGTGCATATTTACTATCTATTGTGTTTTGGTTTTTTATAAGGCTCTGTAAATTTTACTTACTTTGGAATGTTTCTTTTTTCTTAAGAACATTAACATCCAGTGTATCTTTATCCTAGTGCAATAAATGAGCAACTGATTCAAAGCAACAAACCCTTCAGAATATATACACTGAATCACAAAAACTATCTTTTAAAATCATGTTAGTAGAACAACTCAATTCAAGAAGATTATTTTTGCATTGAACTTCAAAGGTCTGTGCAACATATTCATATCACGGATGTTTGCACTTTCCATATAAATAAACAATGAAAGTAAAAAAAAATAAAATTATTTGGATTAATTTTAGCCCTAGTACCTATAAAAGATTACCATACTAATTTTGTTGTCATTACTAGCAATAGAGGCTTAAGGACTATAAAGGTAAAAAGAGGGAGGTAGTTAGATATTTCTAGGCACTGGAACACCTATAAAGAGAAAGTTCTGGTTCATTATACAGTTTAGACATTTTGGGATAAATATTCCAGTGTTGTTACTAGACTGTAGCTGTTTGCCACATGTTCTACAATATCTTTATCTAGTGTACTTTTTTACAAAGGATGAAGCTAGACACATACTGTTCTGACAATTTATACACTCTTAAAGCTTTACAAATAGTGTATTAAAAATGTGACCTTTTCAAGTTGTTAACTTTTTTTCACTGATTAAAAATAAAGTAGTTCCACCTTGCCGACTCAAGATCTTATCACACTCTTTTCAAGAAGTCAAATTTTTAAAAGAAAACCTCTTTTTGAATGAAAAAAAATGGATGTTATATTTATATGAAGTTCAAACAAAAGTAATTTTTAAAATGTCTGTGAGACACTTTTGAAGATTTTTGTCCTTTTTTTAGGAGGAATCATATGTGAGGTGGTAAACTATCTCCATAATTTTTCCTCCAACCCACAGAAAATTAAACTGTGATGTTTCGACTAGCTTTGCTTATTTTTTAAATATTATTTGCTCGAGATAACAAAGAAACTTAATTCAGCTAACTGTTTCTGTCACATTTGTACTTTTATCAAATCTTATTTTCGTATTCAATTAATTTCGCCATTGAGCCAAGTAAAGTTTCTTGTGACTTCCACTGCTATTTCCCCTTCTCAATTAAGCTTCAAATTATGTGTGGAAAATTCAGGCAAGTGCTCAGACACAACAAGTACACATAACTATTATCAAGAGATATATCCTGGGAAAGCTGTAAAAGTAGAATTGATAAGCTATATTTGTGTTGCAATGGGTTACTATGAAATATTTACACAGCAATTACACCATACAGTGAGTCAAATTCAAAGGTCTGTTTCTACATTTCATGAGTATTTCAAGACTGTTGTTGCCTCCAGCTTTGTCTTAATCACCTTCCTGTCTGCAAGTATAACACTCAAGAAAGTGAGTATGCGACTTAAAATTGGTTTGGAAAAGGAACGGTCCACATACCATTTGTGGTAACTGTTTTTTCACAAGTCTGTATTTCGTAACGAAATAGAAGTAAATTCAGAGGAGGTAACAAAAAGTTATCATTGGGTTGAAATAAAATATACTAGAAAGAGTTTTAAGTTGATTAGGACGGCTGAGACATCACAAAGCACTGACAAATAGCACCTACTGGCAGAAAGTGTTTAATATGAAACAGCAACAAACTCAGGCGGGGGGGGTTGTGTCCACAGTTTTATAATGAACTTCAGTTCAAGTGTATCAAGCTGTGTCCTCATGTCAGGCAGAAGCATGTATCCAGTAGTAGGGATAGAGTATAGATCCATTTCCTTCCTTTTTATTAAATCAGCTGTGAAATATTGTAATACAGCAGTGACTGATACCTGAGATGTCACAAAATGTGAAATACTTATTAGAAAAAGAAGAGTTCATTATTTCTGTGCTTTCTGGGGGCCATCACTGTCCAATTCATTTGCCATGTGTTTATTCTTTTTATTTTCTATTGTTTGAAAATAATTTTCTTAAAAACAAATCATGGCAAATATAATTTGAAGACAATACCAAAAATACCTGCTTTGAAATTAACAAAATTTCATAAAATATAAATGTGAGTATTCAGTATAATCTGCCCCTGGGAAACTCATTAAAAATTATAACCCAGTCCAAATAAAGATCAAATCACTTGAACTGAAGAATTTTGGGGGTGATGTATTATTTTTTAAATGATGGATGAATAAGTACTCCCTAAAGAATTACTCACTCGCAGTCATTTGCTATCCCCTGTCAACTATCATTAAAGACTGAAAGTCACCTGTCCAAACTTGACATCTAAAGTTGGGCTGCAAATTATTCCTGAATTTATCTTCATCTTTCACTGCTTTGTAGCAATGCTACTTAAAATTAAAATACCTTTTTCTCTGTATTATGTGGCTAAGGATTTTGCTTAGATATTTAGCAGTCTTTATTTTACAAGATCAACAAAGCTAGGGCATCCAAAGAAGCTTTCTTTATGAAATTTTCTAGTTACATAATTATGAATTTTCTCAAAAGTAAATATTTCTATTCCTTTAACATTCTTCAATTTGTGTGATTTTTTTCTGTCAAAATTCCAGACACACTGTAGTATTAACACTGTCATTCACAGTTCAAGTTGAGGGAAGCCATTACTTCAAAACACATCAGCACAAAGGAGTTCCCTTTTAATGAAGCAAGAGCTAGAGAACTTTCCATGCCTCTAAATGTCTAAATGTTCTATAGCCTTCATCACCGTGACATGGGGATACTTTTAATGAATTTGGAAAGCATCTAAGTTTACTGGTTAAAAATTTCATTAAGAAAATGTTGGTTTCATTTTTAAAGTAAGAAATAAACATGTACAGAGTTTACTTTCATCTTTTAATTGGTTTGTTTAAAAAAATAGGAAAAAAAGTACTGGTATAATTTAAATAGAATTAGATTATTGGACAATATACTCAGTATAATTCCGATCATGAAAACACTGAACAGCTGAGACTTGAGGCCTTCAGACATCATCTAGTTCAGTCCACTTGCTCAGAGAGTGGTCATTTAGAGCAGACTTCTCAGGCTTACGTCCAGTCAAGTTTTGAGTATCTCCAGGGATGGAGACTCCACAACCTGATTGATTGATCTGTTCCAGCATCCCATCTCCCTTGGAGTAACAGCTTTTCTCTTTAGTTTAAAGGAAATTCATTTCCTGCATTTCAGTTTGCACCCATTGCACCTTGTTCTGCCACTGGGCACCACTGAGAAGTTTGATTCTGCCTCCTTTACTTCCTATTTATTTATACACATTAATGAGATCTCTCTGAGCTCCTCTTCTCCTGGCTGAACAGTCCCAGCTCTCTCAGCCTCATTTTATGTCTGATGTTCCAGTCCCTTAATCATCTGCGTTGCCCTTTGCTGTATTCACTCCAGTACGCCCACGTATCTCTTGCACTGGGGAGACCAGCACTGGATACGCCACTACAAATGCACCTCACCAGTGCCAAAGAGAGGAGAAGGATCACAGCCCTCGAGCTGCTGGCAACGCTTTGCTGAATGGAACCCAGGAGACCGGTGGAATACTTTGTCATAAGGGCACATTGCTGGCTCTTGTTCAACCTGGCATCCATCAAGACACTCTGGACTCTTTTTTGCAATTCTGCTTTTCAGCTAACTGGCCCCCAGTCTGTACTGCTGCACAGGGTTATTTCTTAGCTGCAGACTCTTTATTTCCTTTTGTTGAACTTCACAAGGTTCCTGCCTCCCAACTTCTTGAGGCCTTTGAGGTCCCTCTGACTAGCAGCCCAACCATATGGTGTATCAGACACTCATCCAGTTTTGTATGATCTAGGAACTTGCTGAGAGTGCACTCTGTCCCATCATGAAGGTAATTTATGAAGATATTAAACACTGCTCGCTGCAGTATCGATCCCTGGGGTACACCACTGCTGACTGACTGCCAGCTATCCTTCATGCTGCTGACCACAACCCTTTGAGCTTGTCAATTCAGCCAGTTTTCAGTTCACCTCCTTGTCTAGTTAGTACTTCATCAGTTTGTTAATGAGGATGTTATGGGAGACTGTCGAAAGGCTTGCTAACGTCAAGCTAAACAACATCCGTTGTTCTCTACTTAACTGCCAAGCCAGACATCTTGTTGTAAAAGGCTATCAGGTCTGTCAGGACTGATTTACCTTTATAAATCTACCATCTTCGTATCCTTAGTATGTTTGGAGACGGTGATCAGGACTATTTGCTCTGTCACCTTCTCAGGTACAGAGGTGAGGCCAACTGGTCTATAATTCCCTCAATGCTTCACCTTGCCCTTCTTGAAGACATGACATTTGTCTTCTTCCAGCCCTTGGGAAACTCAAGTATCATGACCTTTCAAAGGCAACTGACGATGCTCAGCACACATGGATGCATCTCATTAAGTCCCATAGGTTTGTGTATGTCCAGTTTGTTTAAATGCTCCTGAACCTAATACTCCTCCAAGTTACTCTTGATTGAGACTTTTCTCCTGTTCTCAGGGGTTTGAGATTGCTCAAGGCTGTTTTACTGGTAAAGACTGAAGCAAAGAAGGCATTTTGTAATTCAGTCTTCTCTGCATCCTTTTTCAACAGGGACCCCACCACATTCATGAATGGAGCCTCATCTTCCCTACTCTCCCTTCTGGTTTTGATATATCTGTGGAAGCCTTTCATGTTCCTTTTCAGATTCAACTCTAGATGAGCTTTGTCTTTCCTAATCCCATTATTGCAGTGGGTTTCAAGTTTCTGTATTCCTTCCAGGACACCTGACCCTGCTTCAACCTCTTGTACATTTCTTTTCTATGTTACTTTTTTATCAGTAGCTGCTGGTTTATCCATGCAGGCCTTTAGCCTCCTTGGCTTGATTTCCTGATCATTGAGAGGGACTATTCTTGAGCTTAGAGGAGGTGACCGCTGAAAATCCACTGGATGTCCTGGACTTCTAATCTCTCCAGAGCCATGCATCATCAGATTCTTCCAAATACACCCCTGAATTTATCACTTCCTTCACAGTAAAAAATTAACCTGTACTCAAAAGTCAAACCTTTATGGAAAGCATATAATTGCCATTAGCACTGTACTGATCAAGTTACATCTACCTGGGTAAAATATATGCTTAAGCCAGGTACTGGAGCTAAAAAATCACTCTGAATAACTATGCAGATATCAGTGGAATAAGATGAGCAGTCTTTCCTCACCCTAGGTTTCCCATTCACATTAGTGAGATATTTTGTGTTCCTAATGCTTTATTGAACTCAGAAAACTCTAGTGCAAAAGGAAGTCCGTAGCTGATATAGTTTACTTGCCTTTAAGATATTACCAAATGGACTAACAAGATCAAAGCATTGTTATTACATAAACTGAAATGCACAGTTCATATAAGCAGTCCTGACAAAGGACAGATGTTTTTTTCAAGACTGAATCAGAACTTACAATCATAGAAGACGTTGGGCTGGAAGGCACCTTTAAAGGTCCAGCCTCCCCACAATAAGCAGGGACATTTTAAACTAGATCAGGCTGCTCAGAGCCAAATCAAGCCTGACCTTGAATACCTCCAGGGATGGAGCCTTCACCACCTTTTTAGGCCACCTGTTCCAGTATTTCACCACCCTCATAGGAAAAAACTTCTTCCTAATGTCTAATCCACATCTACCCTGCTCTAGGATAGGTCTTAGTAACTGTCACTGACAAAGGAAAAGGAAATTAATTAAAAGAGAGCCCAAATTACCTCTGCAATTGTTAATATACACATATGTCTCCAGTCAGGATCTATTTCTGAATGGGAGTAAAAAAAATAAATAAAAATCTGTTTCAGTCTAGAAAGATAAACATGAGCTATATCATGGTGGTTATTTTCTACAATAACATCACCACTTCTCTTGTACCAAATTAGTTTCAAAGAACTCAGAAAAAAAAAGGTCAAGAACCCAAAACCCAGAGAAAACAATCCATTTGTTACAAATTATAATTTTAAAATGGTCCATGGTGTTACAAATAAACCTTTTCTACTGTCTGTTTAAAAGAGGTTACTTCTGATTGTGAATGAAAAATTAATGTATTCAGGCATGTACCAATTGCGGTACACACAGAGGTCTCAACTACAGAGCTAGAGGACCTCCTCAGAAGTTGAAGCTACTCTTCAGAAGATAACATTTCAAAGTATAAAATAATTTCTGTCATCAGACCAACTAATCTTTTCAAAGGAGAGTTTTGCTCACAACAGCATGGAAGTTTAATTTCACAGTGAAAAAAAAAAAGTATATATCAGATTCTTCATTAGCTCTACTGAAGACATATTATTTTTGCTTACAATTTAACTGACACTTTTCCTATCAGGTCTTACAAAAGAATTACAATATCACATTTCATTTTTTCTTGAGGAAAAAAAAAAAAAAGCAACATTGTTCAGAAGTTACAACCTTCCTTAAAAGACAGGTAAAGAGAAATCTTTCTCTAGAGAAATGGTCTCTAAGGTGATTAAAGGTAACAAGAATGCACTAAAAAACAAGCAATGCAAACTTCTCGGCATCCTAGCTCCCAACTCTGGAGGCCTCGTTCACTTTACTAAGTGGTAGATCATGGCCAGTCATCTAAATGATAAATGACAAGAGGGAAAGCACACATTTTTAATTGAGCAGGACTGAGACATAACTACAGGAAGCAGAAAACAGTTGTATGAGATTCTCAATGAGAAACGCTCAACAAGGTTTTACAGCTGATCACATTAGGGTCATCAATCAAATAATCCACAGGCAGGAGAAACTCTTTTGTCCTTTCCCATAAGACAGGAATCTTCCACAAAATCAGACAACCACATTAAGATCTGACTAAGCTACTACTATGACAATCACTCTAGCTTTCATGGCAGGAGTTCAGAATTTTTTTTAGGGATTTTTTTTTTAGCAAGAAGAGGGGAAGGAAAATTTTTATTTTTTGTTGTGAGAAAAAAAAAATCATTTAAATCATTCAGGTCTCCTACCATCTCCTTTGGATGTCACCTTCAAGACATTGAGAACTAGCCATAGACTAGCCTCGAAAAAGAAAATGAAATGCCTGAAAGAACAGAATATATGCATCGAAAAGGTTTTTAAAGTTAAGGTCCATTACTTATTCATATGAAGTAACTTAACATTCATGCACTGCAAGCCAAGAGTTTTACATAAAATAGTTTAATCATAGAAATTATATTTAATAAACTCATAGATGTTAAAGATAGAAAGGATTATTGTGACCTATTGCTGTCTTAATTTACAGCAAAAGGAGAAAATTTATGTTTATTATATTGTTGAATAAATCAGAGGCTACCTACAGTTACAATTTATATCCACTTCCTCTTGCTAGAACATATCCTTCCTTTGAGAATAGTCCCTTTGATTAACACCTTTAGCTTCATAACAAGCAGCAGATAAGAAAATTGTATGAAGTTTTCCTTTGGGTTTAGGATGGAATGATGGACTGATTCAATATTTTTTTAAATATTTTTTAAATCAAATTATACTCATGAATATACCAAATAAACTTATATTCATCCTCTTCTGTCTGAGAAAAAATGTCCAGTAAAACTGCAAGATGACTTAAATATATGTTCAGCTCTTTGAAGACCAAGAGTAATTGTTCAGTAATCATTAGAAATATTTTTGAAGGGGAAGACTGAAAGATAACATCCTAAAGAGGTGATCTTACAAAATTCATGCATATAGGAATACTGCTTTCAGTAAGGAAACTTAAATTTTGACCAGCTCACATGAACAAGTCCAAAGATCTGTTCTTATATCATTCAGTGGAATACTTCAGATTGACATAATAATTCAATAGCTCTTAGTTAGCAGTGTTACTATAGTTATGTTTCTTATTTTTCAAATATATCTCTGCTTATGTTTCCAAACACTCGGTTGTCTGCCAGTTACTCTTAATACATTCAGTCTATTCTGTGTCTGTAGCAGTAATCTTTAGCAATATTTATTAGATTTCTCTATAATGATTGACATTTTTAACATATACTATAATAGGAAAAAAGTTGTTTGGGAATATTAACTGGAGTCCCCACTAGTAGTATGCTATTGGGTAATGTTGAAATTTAAGGCTGGACCTGCCACTAAACCGAGATAGATGCTTCCTGTGATCACCCCACCGTCCTCTCTCGGGAGGATAATGGGACAACAGGAAGAGAGACTTTGAGGTTGAAAAAGAAAAAAAAATCATTTAGAATAACAACAAACATACTGAACTAGATACAAATATATTATTATACAAGTATGCAAATATATTCAAAGATACAAGAGAATATATTAAGACTGAACCCATGCCTTCTGGATGACAACTAGGTCCCAAGCAGACTGGAGCACCGAAGTCCAGAGTCCTAGTAACAGTCCAGAAAACCAAACCACCCAACAAAATCCAAAAAGGAGCTGTGTAGCTCATGCTGAGAGAAGCAAGAGAAGACAACCTGTCCTGACAAAGAGTGCTCTTCTGCAGCATGAAAACAGGACATGAAAACACCAGAAGCACAGGGAGAGGTGACAAACAAACAAAAACCAGAAATTCTTCCAACACAGTAGGCACTGAAAAGCCAAAAGGCTTTTCTTAGGAATCCTTTTGTACTGAGCACCATGGGAAAGAATACTGTGATTGGTCCATTTGGGTCACCTGGCCCATCCTCTCTTCCCCATAGGCAGAGCTGCCCCTCCATCCCTTGTGGTGATTGCCACATGGTTTAGGCAGCTCCAAGAAAACTTTTATCCTGGTTTTTTTAAATTATGTCAGGTTGATATAAATTAATTTCAAAGCAAATATGAGAATAAAACAGCTGTCTAGTGTTCCTGAGCTTGGAAGCAGTAAAAATTCATTCTAACAGTATAAGCCTCTTGGGTGCCCTGCAGATTAGATGTCAAAATAAAGATTTTAGAGTATACCACTAGAAGAGGTGTTCTTACTGGCGTAAGTAAGGGCAAAGAACTGCTTATAAGCAACAGATAAGTATTAATAAGAGTTACGGAGCAAATGAAGCTGAACGAAGTTGACATGAAAATGTTACAAAAAATAATCAGATATAAAAATAAACAGAAAACATTAAATAACTAAAAATATAAAGATGATAAAGATGTTAAAATATAAAAGGAATGTATATATTTGTTTATTATGTGTGTATAAAACTTTCTATAGCTGCTGAAGTTATAGATTGCCCTTACCTAAATTTCCTAATGTATAAAGGTGTAACTATATAATACAAACCTAGAGAAGCCCTCAAATATAATGAAATTGTATTTCAACATCATCATATGTATAGCACAAGTTATTGTTATTAGCAAATTAAATATACTTGAACAAGGTTACATGTGATATCAATGGTCAGCATAAAAAATCACACATAGGTGTGCCAGCTAACTGTACTTGGATGGGGAAGATTAATGTAAAATTATACTACTTCTTCAAAAAGTATGTGACATGCACAACTGTCTGGCTCTTAATGTCTCAGTTTGTGGAAAAAAGCCTTTATGGAACTATCCGTCTTTCACTGCAAGCTATAGGTGTTCCAGTGGTAGTCTTAGGTGTTGTCATCTCAGGCAAAGTCTTCTATTTCCTGAGAGCACATCCAGAAGATTTAGGAGGAAAACAAAGAATAGAAGATTTTCTTTGCAAACAAGGAACAGGTAAGGAAGGGCAGGTAGAGTTCTGGTTCTGAAAGCTCTCAGGTCCTGTTTTCTTCCCCTGCAAGAGGGTGATATATGTTCCATTCAATGATCTCAGAGACACAAAGTTTCCTTCTGTAAAGAAAGCATTGACTGAAAACACGCTGGCATATCTTTTTTCTTGTTACTGTATTCCAGCATTCCCAGACTTCTTCCCAGAGGAAGAAGCAGCTGTAAACTCTACATCTGCTCATGTTTAAGAACAGAAAATTTTTACCTGAATGTAAGAAAAGACAGTAAGAAAGTGTTTGGGAATAGGAGATGAGGCAGTCAGAAACACTGGAAGCTCAGCATGAGAAAGTCAAGTGAAATTGCACAGGAGCAGCTACATGCATTTTTTTTTTCTACATATGGGCATAATTTCATGTAAAATGGGAGAAAAGTGAGACTTGGGCCTTTTCTTGGAGCTTGAACAGGAGTGAACTCTCCTAATTAACACTTTTCTTGCTTGCTCCTATTTGTCTAAACAAGGAACGTTGGTTTATTTATCCCTGCAGACATAAACTGTAGCTTATCGTTTTGTATTCCTTTAAAGCTCTTAAGATTGATTGTATACATAAAATATTGAATTTATCTCATTTTGCCCAAGTTATCTAAAAGTTAGATGTGTTATAGGGGCTTATTGATCTAATCTATTCCTAAAGTGGAATGAATCATGCTCTGGAGGGGTCTTTCTCCATCAACTAGAGGGGGAACCTGGATAACTAGTGTGAACTAGGTACTCAGTTTCCAGATGGCTGAAGAAAGTTCAGATGAACCTCATCTATAATGTTTTTTTGACTTGACAGACACAATTTATTCTTCTTGTTTTACAAAGCAGTCTTTTAAAAACTTGATTATAAACTGAACACCTGAAATTCTATCCCACTAAATAGAAAACTAATAAACATGTGTTAAATAAGCAAATATGTCTTTACCTATGGGCAAACTTACATGTAATAACACCTCATGTGTTTCGTTCTTTTTGCTTGTCCTTTTCTTTTTTTTTTTTTAAGGTAAGAAGGAAATAAGGAAATATGCTGTGAAAAAGGATAAGAGCAGAGTTCTAGAAAGGGATATGTTGCTTTTTCATCCAACATCAATATCAAAGTATTCAATTGTATACTGACAGAGAATTTGCATTTAATGACAGTAATGCCATATTTTCTCCTGTGTTCATCTATGTATTTACTTTTGAAAGAGGAAGAATAAGACTTCTCCAAAATTTACTTTAAAATATATGAAATAAATGACCCATTCAAATACTGTAAATTTACACTTTATTAATTAAAAAAATTCAGCAGTGATAATGAACAATAAGTATTCAATACAAAATAAGTTGATGTATCAGCAAGACAAGTGTTAAACTATGACAAGCTACTAGTTTTTAGTGTATTAAGAGGTAGGGGTGCTTCTAGCCAGCAAACCCCTCACAAATGGTTTACAAATGCTTGCTCTTATGTCTTATTGTTCTTATGAGATACAGATCACATTCAGCTGCCACTTTAAGGACATGTTGTTGGAAATAATTTTATCTAGTCTTAGAGTATATAATGTGTAAAACAGCAACATGGACTGTATATATGCTGAATCAGAAATGGTAAGTCATTTATTCAATATCAAAACCAAACATCACAGATTGGACCTGATATTATAATGATTTGTACTATCCAGGTCTATGACTTCAGAATTTGTAGCTATTAAGACTGGAAAATCTGAATTTGAATACTTTAACTGATGGTACTGCAGCATATGTTTCGGCAAATTATTCCAGTGTCCAGTATTTTCATTGTTTATTTTTTTCCCCCTCTGTGTACTTCTGATTTATTTGGGTCTAAATTTTAATCAGAATGCACCTGACTAAGCCTGTAGGTTTTGTGATTTTAATATGAATACTGATATCCTCATACTTCAGCTGTGATAATACTTACAGACAGTGATTTCTAATATAGGTAAGTAAAAGCACTTTTTGTTGTTTTAGAAATTTTATTTTATCAAGTTTCAAAATCTGTAATTATTTCAATTCTACTATACATAGCGTAGTATATTATCTTCTTTAGGCAGAAACAAGTATGCACTCAACCAAAAAGAACCATATCAAAGATGTATATAGTCCTTTTTATATTAACGCATTGTTGCACATTATTACAATCACATATGCTGCAGATAGCATAGCATCATTCCATAACTAATTACACCATTGACAGTCTTAATTTTATCAAATGGTATTAAAAAGTCCAGAAGGCTTTCATCCTTGTAACTGGCAATTTACGAACATTAAAAATGGAGACCTGATTGAATACATTAAAATATATTACATAGAATACATATAATTACACTTTGAACTGTTTTCTCAGCCAAAAGGTTGAATCTCCTTCAACCATTTTTCTCTCAGTAAGAAATTAACCTTCACTGCTGGAAGATCAGATTATTATATACCTTGCAGAATGATTTCAGACAGTTTGTTTAAACTGGGAAACTTTGTAAAAAAGTAAAATTGTTCCTAGCTGCTAATTTTAAATTAACTGTTTTCTTTCTGTCTCTGAAAGAAAATACCACTATTTTTCAGAAGCCATGATTAAGCATGAGAAAATATATACATTAAAATCATTAAAAGCTTTTTTAAACAAGGTACAGAAGTTACATGTATTCTTTTTCCCAAGGAGGTCATCCTCCCTCCCACATTTTTTTTTCTAAAACTTAAAGCATATGATTATTTAGATTACAAGCCATATTGTGATCACCCAAGTCTAATCACCCAAAGTATAATTGCATTCCTAGTCAACAGAAAACTGAAAGAACCCCACTCAGAGAGATTATTTTAAAATTGCACTTTTAAAGTATTCTTACCAGGAAAATATGTTTTCCTATTTATTATTATGATTTGTAATAAATAGTGCTAACCAGAAGTTCAGTGATCAAATGCATTTTAAGGTTCACTCAAGCTGGTATTCATAATTTGAAATAATTACTCAATATCTCTAAAATAGGATCCTAATAATATTAGGTAACTGAGGCGGCCTGAAACTGAAGGTGCTGCCTATCTTTGTACAGTGGTTTTAGAAACACTTTATACCAATTTGCTTTTAATTTCCCAGTAAAATTATTAAAGTTTGATGGGAGGAATTTTAATATAAGTACTCAGCCACAGAAATGACCAGAAATTTCTTGCCCTATAGAGAGTTGCAAGAATATGCTTATTTAAATTAAGTATTTAATTTAGCCATTAACCTTTGTAAATTTAATTTGTGTGAAGTATTAGAGACACATTCGGACTTTTTGGTATAGTTTAAAGTAAAACATATTAAAGTTTCTGAGTAATTATTAAGAACACTGGCAATAAGAATTAAGGCAACAAGAATAAGCAGATATGAGTCAATTATTGAAAAGAATGAATGGAAGGGAAATGTTTCTTTTCTTTGTGTCCAGGTATTAACAACAAGTTCTTATCATTGTATTGTAGCTTCTACTTTACTGCTCCATTTCTTAATAAGCTAAGATCACCTTGAGAATCCTGGGTGTTGTAGCATAAAATGCATAGTCCAACACTCCCTTTATTTAAAATATTCTCCTCTTTTACTTCTGTAAAAAAGCTTTTCTTCACATTCCAAAGTTAAAATGTACTTATTTCCTTCTCTCCAGGCTCTTACCTAAATAACAGACAATTTTTTACTATTATGATCTGAAAGTAGTTAGAATACTCTGAAAGGAAAAAGGCAATTATGTGGCATACTTCTCTCTTAGGCTTTGTAATTGTGGCCTACAGCTGATATGTTATTTTGTAGTCTTCTGCAATGTGAACAGAATGGAGAAAACAAATAATCTAAGACTGTACAGCTAACAGCTACTGACATTGATTTATTCAGAAAAAGCTCGTAGTCAGCTAATAATATTCTGAGACCAGTTGTGTGCACCTCATGATCTGAGGCCCCTCCTTTTGTTCAGTTTACCTGAAGAAATAACTCTAGAGGTGATAGATCAAAATTATTTTTATTGAAGGTTCTTGGTACTGTTATCAGGAAACCATTCATAAAACTATCGTCTCGAAAGACAAAAACAACATACGTTCAATTTAGTTGCGTTCTACAAACCTCTTCATGATAGTTCTGTCAAGAACTGATTTTTCAATGTAAGAAAATTTTAAGAAAAAAAATGTAGCAAGGGAACATGAAATTAGCTAATGAGATATCTAAACAAGATGCCTAAATTTGAAGACCGGTCACTCCTTAATAGATTTGTTATTAAGTCCCTCTCTAGTGCTTATGAAGGGACCACAGCAACACTAATCTCTTAAGTAATACGCATAATAGAAGGAATAAGCAATTTAAACTCCCTAATAGTAATAATAATACTAACAACAACTACTATAATAACACCAATAATAATCCACTGTTTCTTTATTTGAGACACAATTAAGAAAAAAATCGTATTAAGATACCAGGTATAATTCAAGACATTTTACTAATTATATAATAAGGGTTCTAGATGTAATGGAAAAGTCACTTTGACAAAGCTATTTGATTCTTCAATCACCTATCAGCTAATTAAAACTACAACAGCTTTCTGAGTGTAATAACTATCTTTTATTATCCTCCTAGTAAATGTTATTGTTTAGATCAGATGTTTCATCAGTTCATTCATCTGAAACAAATTATCACTTCAGCTTACTGATTCATATGGATGAAATTAATACTTGAATAATTACTTTTTCTTTCCATTAGTAGGCAAAACCAAAACAACTCCCAGTGAAAAAAAAGAAAATAAAATTAGAGAACATTGAAAAATACCTTCATATCAATTATCAAATGGTATATAAAGAATACCTGTGAAAGAAAATAAAATTCCTTCCATTCAATAGCTCTAAATGAGATAAATAGAACTTCATCAATCTGATCCCTAATGTAGATGTAGCCATTTATTAGTTTGCAATCTAGCAATTAATGTGTTGCCAGTCTGCCTGAGTCTGTAACTGAAATCTGAACTCAAAACTCTGGGGATGTTTCAAAGTGAAGTGTTTCAGGGGCTAAAAGAGAAACTTCTTTGTGAAGAAAGCAGATCTTGTGTAACTATAAGTTTGTCATTTTATTGCTAGAAGAACATCAACACTGAAGTGATAGATAGCGTACCTTAAATATGATAAGAATGTTACTATTCAGGTTTTTTATTTTCTTATTGAAAATAACATATTTTCATTATTTCAGTTAATAAGTGTTAGAATAATATATTGTAATAATGCTATGAAGTTGTAGAAATTAATGACTCCCTTAATTCATGTTAGTTGCTCTGCGTTTATCAAAGTGGTATGAGTGAAACTGCTTTATAATCCTGAATGACTGGTAGAAATTGTCTTCATCCACAGTCAGCATATTAGAATATGTTCTTTCAGCTAAGGATTCTACCACACATTTCAGCACATATACCAATTATTTGAATTTACAACCCTAAAAGCTTATCTTGTGAATAAAAATGAGTGACTCACGTTTCTGAGGTTCACTGTTGCCATCACACCACTTCTTTGGTCTGTATTTTCTAGTGCACTTGCTATTTCAGTTCAGAATCTGATCTTTTAAGCTACCATCAAAATCACCACATGCTAAAATTCAGCCATCTCCTTCATCCTTGAGATTAAAAGAGATTTATTTTCCTTGGATATTACATAAAGATGCTAAATTTTAGCATGAGCTAAGACTTCTCAGATCTGGTTTTGGACAGTATGACAGGAAATGAAACCACCAGAGAAATCAGATGGAAAAATTCACTGATATTGTGACACAATGTTATGCTGCAGTTACCCCAGAGCTTTCGGTTATACACGTCACCTCCACAGACAAAAAAAAAAAAAAAAAAAAGGAAAACCAAACAGCCCAAAAGCTCACAGAGGGAGTATTTTGAGCTTCCAAAAGTCCAAATGGGAGAATCCAAACTATCTAATAACCTTAGTGATGAATACGTGCAGGATATTCCTGATGTAGTGACAGATGCTACGGAAAACTTCAGGCACAGCCAAGAAAATTACAAGAAAATTGAAATACCGTATCTGTTAAAGTGCAAACTGAGACTCTTGAAATACTAAGATTATTTCAGTTAAAAATAAATTGCTAAATAAGGCCAAACCTAGAAGTTAAGAACCTGTAAAATTTGTGCTGTGACACTTCTTTTGAGAAGCTTTGCCAAACAAAAGAAAAGACCATTCCCCCCTCCATAAAAAAGAAAGAGAAGCAAATAAAAGAAAAGCCATACTACAGTAACACAAAACACTTGTGTTCTTTTTTTACATTTACATACTTATTCTGACTGATCTGGTATCAACAGTGTGATATAACCACACCCAAGAGGAACCTGGGTGTTCTCCAGGGCTCAAAATACTAGCAAGAGTCTGGCTTCAAAGTTTAGTGGGTTGCTTTTTTTTTATTTTATTTTCCTTGGATGATTTTTCCAGAAATTTACTGATGTTAACTGAGTATATGCACCTCAGTTCTTTTATAGGTTTAACTAGAATATTTCTTTTTACATGACTACAAATAATCAGACACAAACAGCTAAAACCTCCAAACTTTTTTCATTAATACTGAGTGCTCAGAGATTGTTTTGAAAGTGCAGAATAATCACCCATTTCTGCAGACAGGACTGCAGTTGGAAGAAACAAAGTTTAGTCAGGACTGCAAACATTTATTAATTTGTTTTCTAAACAAAGGTAATTACAAGAAATCACTGAGAGAAATCCTTAATCTTTGAAGACTGCATCTAAGCTCACAGTGGTGAACACAAACATCTGAGTCAATAGAGATAACCTGAGACAGGAATGGTTTATATCCAAAGGAATATAATGAAGAGGAAAGGTGGTAAGAATGGATTATAGCTACATGAGCAGGGCCTAATGCTGACAAGTTTAAGTAGAAGGCTTTGTAAAAAGATTTTTTCTAGTTCCTTGATCCCAGCCAGATTCTAATGAACTGTTTCCCTGAAATATAGCAGAATACTTCTAGGTGGAACTTTGGCAATGGTCACAATGACTCCTGACAAATCCCCTGGACAGGTTGTTTACTACTAACCGCTGAAACCTCTGTATCAGGGAGTAGAGACTTGAAGATTCCTCAGTTACACTCTTAGGATGACTTTCCTACAGTTTTTTTCCCTTACAAAGATGGAGAAAGACAGAACCCCACCCCCCCCAAACCAACCAAACAACAAAAAACAAAAACAAAAAAAACCAACACACACACACATGAAAAACCCAAACCAACAAAACAAAAAACCCAGACCAACCAACCACCACCACCAATAACAACAACAAAAACCAACCCAATAACAAACCACACGAGAGAGAAAGGCAAGATGCTCTTGAATCTCAATCTGCTAGTCAGAGGTGGCAATTCTGCATCACTTAATCAACCCCCCACCGACCAGGCTTGAACAGTGAGAAAGCAGCTTTTTCACTCATACAGAGATTAAAAGCAAAAATGACACCTTCATTAATAAAGTAACTTTAAATTAAATTGACCTAATCTGTGTTGATGCATGCTTTTGGTATTGCTAAAGTGCTTCAATCCTATTCTAACAAGAGAACCTAATAAAAAAAGCAGAATTATTTAGAAAATCTGCCACCGCTCAGTCTCCTACTCAGTGTAGTAACATATATTGGAAAGCATGTAAGCGACAAATGTAACATAGTGTGTCAATTGGAATCAGGAACCCAGACCAATTTCAGCTATTTTAGTAGCGGCTTTTTCTGTGAACAAGGTTTGATAACTAATTATGTGGAGCAGCTGGAGTAACACTGCTCAGAAAAAAAAAGAAAAAAAATCTTTAGAAATCTTTCATCAATTTCTTGGCATTATAGTCAGATTATATTACTTATTGTGAAGCCATTAATTTCTTCGAAAATCACAGATGTGATCTTACAATCACTCCACTTTGTTATTAGGTTATTATAAAGACGGTTATACTGTTGCCATATCTTTATAACCAGACTCAACGGCTTAAGCTATTTAGTGGTCTGTATTAAATTGATCATTATTATATTCAAAAACATCATTAATATTTGAGCCAAAATTAATCATTTTTATTGAAAAAATCTAAAAGCAGCATTGAGAAAGTGACTTCAAATCATATTAAACAGCTAAAATTGTAAATCTCTTGAAATTTTATTTCAAAAATACATTGAATAGTTGGATCTCCTTTAAAAGTCACCCTATGGTGATTTTTTATTGGCATTGCTCACTTGGCAATCATGAACCAATGAACAAAATACTCCCCAGCTGTGAATTTGCGCATATAAAACCTGCCAGTCCTTCCTCTCATAAACCTAGGAGATTCAGAGATAAGTGGGAAGTGATGTGAAATGACCCTCTACTACTTCTTTAAATTATATAGTCTGCATCTGAATGACACTAACTTGGCTTTGAATCAGAAAAGCAAACCAGAAGTTGATAGTTACACAACTGCTGTTCACCTCTATTCTCCCAAAGTCTTAGACTTCAATCTCCAATTATTTTATGGAGTGCAGGTAGCACAGTAATATATGTGTACTTAACACTATAATAAAAAAATATTCACTGTCCTCCAGGTACCTCAAATTGCTACTAGCCTATTCATTTTTGAATTAAGTAGCTAGTATTATTGCTCTGTGTCTGAAATATAAAAATAAAAATCTTTGGCACAACTTTGTTAAAATTTGCAAAAAAATTCTTCAAAGAAAGAAATTGTAACATCAATGGGAAAATAATTTTCCAGTTTGCATACATTACCTAAATTCCTATATTATAATTCATTTCATATCAAACTCTAAAAATATTTATAAGTACCACTTTAACGTATAATTATTATATGTTCTGGAGAAGGAAACACTTAATACTTCCTAAAAGAAACCCCCCCAAAATAAACAGAACAAAAAAAGTATTTCCAGTATATAATGAATCCTGCCTTTCATTTTCTTTTTCCAGATGGCAAAATAAATATAAATATATTATATATGCATTGTGCAGAGAGACTACAGGCCATGGCTTCCTGTTCCTGTAGAATATCTAACACAGTGCAGTCCATCATCTGAAATTCTTCTTGAGTATGTGATCTAACAACATTTACACAAGCAGGAAAAAAATACACTTAATAATAAGACACAGATTTTGTTTGCCTACAGTGTTATATGTAAAATGAATCACTAAGCACAAATTTGAATTATCCAAGCTTAAGCCTTAAAACGGCTACTAACTGAAAAGTATCTAAATTTGCCAGCCTTATCATATACTCACAAGACAACACACTTCTGTGCAAGGTGACTACTGGATGGATGTAGACTATATTTAACCCACAGTAGCTGCCAGAACAAATATGAAAAAATTAGGTTGTGCTGTTTCTTTCACAGAGTCACACAGAATCACAGAATATTAGGGGATGGAAGTGACCTCCGGAGATACCTATTCCAAATCTCCTGCCAGAGCAGGATCATCTGCACAGAATGGTGTCCAGGCAGGGTTTTAATGTCTCCAGAGATGAAGACTCCACCACCTCCTGGGCAGCCTCAAAGTAAAGAAGTTCCTCATATTTAGATGGAACTTCTTATGTTCAAATTTGTGTCTGTTACCTCTTATCCTGTCACTGAGTACCACTGAAAAAAGGCTGACCCCATTCTTCTGACATCCACCTTTTAAGAATTTATAAGCATTGATAAGATCCCCTCTAAGTCTCCTCCAGACTAAAAAGTCCTAAGTCCTTCAGCCCTTCTTCATAGGAGAGATGTTCTAGTCCCCTAATGATCTTTATAGCCCTTTTCTGTACTCTATCCAGGAGTTCCCTGTCCTTCTTGAACTGAGGAGCCCAGAAATGGACATAATACTCCAGATGTGGCCTCGCCAGGGCAGAGTTCATATTACAAAGAATTTACCACCATCCAAAAATTTCAGATACATGTTTCAGATACCGGAATACTTATCTCTCTGTTGATTACAGCAAGCATCTCCATAGCTTAGACTAGATGTCTAACTATAGAAGTTAGGTACCTAAACAAACCCAAGAGGAAACATACTCTTACCAAAGGATTAAAGTACATGTACATGTACCTATTTGCTTTGCAGGTAAGCCTAAAATGTATATGCACACAAATCATCAACGTTAAAAGGCAGCTCTTCATCAAGGTACATTCAAGGATTTAAAGCATTCCCACTTGGATTACACAGATTAGAACACAAATCATGTCACTCCACTGATTCTGAAAGTCCAGACCTCACCTTAGAGATGAAGGTTTTTTATGTCCACTTATTATGCACAAGATAGACTTTTAAATTTTTATATGCTTCTGGCTCACCACCTGTACACTCTTTTCTTGCTAAAATGTAGACAATAAAATATGCCAGATTCCACTCATTTTCTTCATATTTATTATATAACTATATAATCTACTTACTTTAAGGAAGAATTGAACCACGTCTCTAAAAATGTATTGTGCATTTCAAACACATAGTTTATCCTTTATATTTAATCAAAATAATAGTGAAAAATAAATCCGTATTTGGTCATTCAACGGACATTCAATGCATGCTGAGAACATTCGATTTCTATTGTACTGGGAGGATGTGTTATTTGTTTATAGCACAATGTACACAATCTACATATTTTTCTGGGTCTCGGGAACCTGTCTCCATCTTATTCCCCTTCAGTGTTCTTCATTAACTCTCAAAATCAACTTGACAAAAGAGTCAAATGAGAAGTCACGTACCTGCCACAGTTAAGTGCAATCAGAGAATTTTCAAATCAAAACAATGTTCTGGCAATGAGCCAAACTAGCATAAATCAATGTTTACACCAAAGTTACAAATGTTTTCTTTCCATGCTGATAATGCATCATTAAAAAAAAAAAAAGAAAAAGAAAAAAAGAAAGTAAGAATACTTTACTTTGCCAGTTGTACATCTGATTGTATATTACCTTAGTTAGCCTTATTGCCTCTGGGATGAAAACCACTTCTGTGTCTGCCTGATATCCCTTGCACAATGATGTCTTCGTTCTGTACAGAGTTTCTAAATTCTGTCACAGATAACACTGCTGCTTATGTACTTCTGAATTAAGCTTCCTTAGCTGACTGGGAAAAGAACTTCGGAAAAGGACTTCCATACACTTTTTAATGCTGAGCTCTTCTCAGTTTTAAGAATTTACTAAACATCATTCTAAAGTTTTCAGATGGTATGAAAAGATATTTTAAAAACTTTGCATTAACAGAATAGTGTTAAAAAGAGGAATTATAATAGGGAACCAGAGTTGAAAGAACAGGGGGGAAAAAAAAAAAAAGGAAAAGGAGTGTGGACTTTCTATCATATATTAGTTTTACTCATGCAGTAAATTCTTCATCCTGTTCTAAATAATAAACGTTTGTACGTACATCCTCAGTATTGCATGATGTTCACTCCATACTTCATAAATTGAGAAAATAAATCAGAAAACTGAAATACCATACTCCTTATGTAACTAATTGTCATGCCCAACTACATCGAATTTAATTAAATTTCTGTGGTTCATTTTTTTAAACTTTTTTTTTATATGAAGTGTCCTGTAATACAGTCATCATTTCTGTCTTTATGCCAAATTCTTGCAAACACATATTCAAAAGTCTTAATAGTTTTATGATTACCTGGAAAAAAATATTTTTCCAAATGTACAAACAAATAAAAGCCATTTTTCCTGGAAGTCACATGGTTTTAAAGTCAGTCTGATTTAGGGAAGGAAAAGTGGCCTGACTTCCTTTTAATAAAATACACAGTACAAGTTGTATCATTGTCCCTTTCACTCATAATTAGTGTCTTGAGACTTGGGTATACAAGTTGGGTATACAAGTGTTTGGAGCAATCTTTGTGACTTCACTCCATTTTGCTGACAAGTAATCATCGTTTGCACAATCATTCCCACTGACTTTGAAGTGGTTGCTTGAGTGAAAAGAAGGTATAAACAGAATAAGATTCCTGCCTATGACAGTATTTTAATATTTCATACCATCCTCTATCATCTCTACCATCCACTCAGGAAAGTATTGTGTAATTCAATAATTGCTTAGTTCGTGGTGAAAATATTAGAATATTCACCCAGACATTTCCATCCATTCTAATTTAAGATGAAGAGTTAAATCCTTTGCATTTTAAAAAAAGATCAGTCCATAGATGTCTGCCACATTTTATAAATGGAAATAAGATGTACAGAGCAGTGATGATGGATTCAAGTTATTAAAAGCAACTGTTTTATTTTAGCACAGATAAGTATTATCATAAATACCACTTGGTTATTATTCCCTCTTCATGTGAGGTTGTCATTTGGGACATTCTGCTACTTATGATCTGTCTTTGCCTATCTTCTTTTCTTTCCAAATGTAAATGGAGTTTGAAATCAAATCAAACAGTATTGAAATAATTCCAGTGTGACACATCTTTTAAGCTGTCTAACAATTCTAGATGCAGTGAGCTTTCTAACAGAAAACACATGTTGACAACATAGTTTGCTGAATTTGTGTCTTCACTGGCCGAACTGTACGTGTACCTTCCAGTATTTGCAAAAAAATTTACTCTTTCAGGTATCTTAGTAATAATAATATTAATAACAACGATAATCCACCTTTGACGTTTGGCTCTATTTATTTCCTTGTTACATATTTACAACAATTCAAGACTATCTCATGACATGGAAATTCAAGTAAAGACACAAGGAAAAGCTGAAAATGGTGTTAACTGTATGATACACAGGTGTCTGTGAATACACATCATATATTCAGGAATCAAAAGGAATAGTGAATTTTAACTTTCCTCTTTATTTATAGTAAGCAAACTGGGTCTCTCTTCATTGCCAAAATTCTAAGAAATCTGTTCCAAAATAACATGCTTATCAATAAAGTGTTTGTCATTTTTTTATTATATCTTACTGTAAATGTACTGTCTCCATGGAAACTAAACATTTTCCCAATTACGTACATGGTTTTTAGCTTCTTTGTAGGAAAACAAGAGCTCTGATTTAAATTTCGTATTTTGTGATTATCACTGAAAATTGATACTTAATTTTCTGATAATGTAGCTCATAAACCCCACTTGCATACCTTAATGTGTAACAGAAAGAAAAGCCGTTTACTGAGGCAAGCTGATATAGAATTCATTTTACTGTTAAAAATATTAATTTAAATAGAAATATAGAGGACAGCGTTATTGAGATCCGAGCATGCAAATCAATGCATGTGCATCAGGAAAACAATATAACATCTTAAAAGTCTGCATTTTAATTGTAAACAGTGCTGGATTACAGTGTCGAACAATTAACAATCATTATACCATTTTAAAATACCAGTGGGAGAGTGTCAAAAAAGATGAGCCTTCCATGTTTACAGAAGATTTTGCCTGTGGCATACTGTGCGCTTTTGTGAATCATTTATCTTCTAGCTTAAACCTGTCATGGTATGAAATATTGCAACTGTGATTCTGCATGACAGAATAATGAAACACTGGGAAAAAAGTCCCCACTGCAATGTTTTTTCTACAGAATTTTGGGCTTAAGAACCTGAAAAGCTGCACATGAAATATCCTTTCTTTTCACTTCATCAGAAACTAATCCAGGCCAATGAGTCCCCTTCTTAACACTGAATATGCTATTTCATTGCTGGTGTTTTTTCTCTATATCTACCTGGTTTTAGCACTTTTTCAAAAAGAACAAAAACAAAAACAGAAACAGAAACAAAAACAAAAACAAAACCATAAATAAACTGTGGTTTATTTTAAGATATCATATACCATACTGGATGGGAAAATTGTTCCTGAAAAGCTTTAATTCAACAAATATTTAAATGCTATACTTCAGCCTGGAAGCTGGAGCCATAGGAAATAATACAGAAGAAGAGTCTTTGCTGTTTTCTTTTAGAAAATTACTTTATTTTATGTTGGCAGCTCTGCTGGAGTACCAAAAAGCTTGTTTTGACTCTGTTGCTGTGAATAATCACTGATAAGTCTATATATCATGATGCCCATTAGGAAGTGCATTCAAGACAAAATCCAGTGTCTTTATCCACAAAGGCCAGCATTTTGGGGGGAATATCTTGTCAGTGAGTGTTCTCTACACAATCCATATCAAGCGCCGCAAACAAAGACTCTTTTCTTAATGCAATGTCAGGAAAAAAATCATGGAGTTACAGGTAATAATTTCCTGAAACTCATCTTAAAGAGCTCAGCATGAAAAATTTATGGCTATCCTTTTCTGAAACTGTACGTCAATATATTATGATGAGATAAAGATGAAAGCTATTAGATAAAACACATTAATTACACAAACCTTTAAAATTTCAGAGTGAGACAAATAATAATCTTGAGTGTAGGATGGTTATATCAGTTGTCAAAATTACTTTGACTTTCTTAATGGTTGTTACTTGAATAATTTTAATAACAACAGATTAGAGAAAGTGCATGGGTCAGAAAAAACCCTATATTAATAACTTCTGAAAAAAAAAAAAACACCTCAGCACTGTACAATTCAAATAAAGATTCTTATTGTATAATTTGAGCTTTTGAATGTAAGGAATTCTGCTCCCTGTTACTGTAGGAGAACCACTAATAAAAAAGCAGGTAAAATGAAAATACATTTTTGGGCCTATTCAATGTGTCATGTCATCCTCATTTCTGATTGCATACTGCCTGACTTTCTTTTTACCTTTCTCTTTCAACACAGAAACATTCATGTTTTCTTTATGCATAGAAGTGAATTAAATATTTTCATGATATTCTACAGGTACCTGGCATAATTATTAAAATATAAACGCAAGAAAAGGAGTGAAGGTCTATCTCGTGATAGGACAGAGATTGAGAGAAATGACAGATACTCTATCATAATCATATCCCCAGTACCTCACTGGCAGTGTTAATCATATCTAAACCATGATTCTACTTTAAACAGAATTCTTTAATACTGTTCTTAACATGCCTAGTATGTAAAAAAATGACTATTCGTCAAATTATTCCAAGTAACTATGCACAACAGTGGTATTTTTCCCCATCTCCATGTCTTGATCTGAGAATTCTCTATTTCCAGAAAACACAGAATCACAATTCCATCCAGAATGTGAAAGATATGAAGTACAGAGTATTAACATTTTAAATTCTTTAGTGTAGTATTTATAACTTTTTACACGTTGACATCTGTGTCATAAACTACTGTCAGATCTGATGGAAATGAGAGGAGATAATCTTTCCAGTTTATCTAAAAAATGGTAGCTAGGTCAAAAGCATATACTTGTAACAGCTAGAGATAAATCAAGAATTGTGCATATGTGTGTAATGTTTCCAGAATGTTCTAGAGGAATAAGTAAAGATTCCCCAGAATGTTCTAGAGGAATAAGTAAAGATTCCCATGGCTTAGGAGACAATACTTGTAAAAACTTGTTTATTTTGTGGTAACCTACACACCTCTATGCTATATAAAAGAACAAGTTAATTGGATATTAAGGGAGTTCAGTCATCATGAGTATGGCAGATGGATACACAGCAGTTCAAGCATTGTTTTAATTTGGATGAAATGTTTACAGAATCAACAGGAAGGAAGATTAATAAATACCCATCCCCATGCCCAGGCACCTGTTATTTGATGAACTGAAATGTGAGCAGTCGTCAGAATAAAGTCCTACTTATCCAGGCATAAATCTGAAGCAGGGATATTTAAAGAATAAATTATATTCAGTACATGGCATGCTGCTTACCAAGGAGTCGAAGTCTACAACAAGCTATCAGCAGTCATCATAAGCATTGTTTAATAATAAAGTGAGATAAAATATCTCTCATAAATGCAGAGAGATAAAACAGTGCTGTAAAAGCCCTGTCTTTTTGTGGGACAGAAGACATATTTAAAAGATTTATTTAGTCATCAGAAAAAATGTTAGGATGGGAGTGGAAGGATGTGAGAATCTACAAAACCCAAACAGATGTGTGTTGCTCTAATTTTATTCCTAGAAGAGACTATGTCGTTGCCTCATGATGCAGAGAAGCCAAGGATTATAAGAGCAATATTACCAAACACTTAAACAGTGCTTCCCTGGCTTACAGGGACTTACTGGACCTAGACTACATTTTCTAGAGCCTTGGCACATGATCTTGAGTGAAATTAAGCCTTACCACTAATATATTTGGCCAGTATCACAGTGACAGTCTAAGTTACATGTGAAACAAAAATAGATGAGCAACGGTGATTTCATAAGTTAATGGTAAATATAAACATTTTGAGAAAAGAATGCACTATAAAATGACATAAACAAAATACCAGTTCAAAACAATATTTTCACATTAATATTTTTAATATAAAAGCAATATAAAAACATCCAGAATTCTTCAAAGTATCCAAGCAACAAAACTATATGAATGAGAACAGATTTACTTACCAAACTCCTTAGGAACAGTGATAGAGTAAACACAGTTGTGACCAACACTGTAATTCTTGGGGTAGTTTGGTGATAATACAGTGCCTTCAGAGCCTGTTGACCGGCTTCCACAGGGTGCTAGAAAGTAAAGATAATAGTTTTGAACAATGTAATATCAGAAAAAAAACCCCAACAACCCAGTTTAAAGTGACTTGTTGTATGTTAGTGTATGCCATTACAGTAAATTTTATTACGCTTCTACACTGGATTAAATTTGTATATCCTGTGAAGTACTGAGTATGCACAATTTTCTCATATATCAAAAGAGAATTCATGGCAATCTGCAGTTTTCCAGATCAATTATTGGGTTCCTTTACCATTTATCAACGATCTTAATAAAATAATGATATGTTTTATATACAGTATGTTATTATACACAGCATACAAAACTATTATTCATTCATATGATGCTTTATACTCTGATAAAAGCATAGATTATGCAGCCCTTTCACACACTAGTAAATTCTTACGCATGCCAATAGACCCATAATTCAAAATAATGTATAGAACTACTGAAATAAGGGAGTCAGGATTCCTTTACTGAACATGATGTACCACTTATTTATATCTCAATTTATAACATTACACATAAAGTTATGAGCAAGCACTTTATCAAATAAACATCATGTTTATTCTACTGTTAATAGCTACAATACCTGATAAAGTGGCAGCTAACCAACAATGCTATTTACTATAAAAATGTATTTTTTTTTCTAAAGTTAACAAAAACATTTGGCATTATTCAAAACTCTCAAGAAAGAAAGAGAAAAAAAATTTTCATCTTGTTCTTCATATATGAAACAGTTGTGTCAGTGTTTTCCTTTTTTTTTTTAATAGTGTTTATCTGCTTTTCAGACACACTTTGTAATTTAATCTATTGTTAGGATTATGGCATCTGTTTAGAGTATTTTTGCTGAATATTTCTTCTACCCACTTTGAACCATAAAATTTTTTTAACAAGGTTAATGTTGACATATCTATTTAACATATCTATTTAACAAATTTGTTTCCTCTGTAAAGACAAATAATTTTCTAAAATAAATAATAATCTTTCATTTGCTAAACACAGAGTAAGTTTTTTTGTGGTATGCTCTTAAAATCCTTCTATCTTCTGAATTATATTAAATATGAAAAATATGGTTTTCTTACTATTATTTCAGAAAATTTTATCTCACTATTTCTCATACTGAATAAAAGTTATCCATTAGTATGGCTAATAATCATTTGTTTTAAGACTACTTTTAGTTAATTCACACAAAATGTATGTTAGAGTATACCATGAAAAAAACGTCTTTCAAATCAATGCAAGCATCTTTAGGCCCTGTTGCTTTGAGCACAGATTTTTGTAATTTGCATTAACACGGGTTTCATTCAGTGTCATGTAGCTACAGAGTTTGACAGACTGCATACCTGAAACGGGAGCAGATGGCACCTATTGCTCCAGTCTGCACATACAATTTGCAGATGATTTAATGGCTAGCATGAAAATCATGGTAGTTGAAATAGGTCAACAGAAGGATCTTGCTTGTTCACGTGTGTTATGTTATGTTATTAGATTAGAGATTAGCAAATCAGTTAGGACTCAGCAGAGGATATAGTCTGCCCTGGCAGTGCTCTGGGCAGATTTACTGATAAGCATCTACTCTGAGATACAGAGCAAGCACTAAGACATACACAGAAAATTGTTCTTGTCTCAGTCTACCATCATGTGTAATATCAGAAATTCATGCTTTCTTGTGAAAAGCACTAGAAACTCTTCAACAGTTGAATGTGTCATACTGTTTGAAATATCTAAATGTTTCTCCCACACATTATATTCCATGAAACCAACATACACCTGCACTGGTTAAAGAGTGGGCACATATCTGGTCACAGTGTAAGGCTGGATTTCAAGAAGGGCTCCTTTGGGTGCAAATTCTCTCCACTAAGTTGCCTGCAGCTTCTGCTGCAACAAGTTTGGTAGAGACTGGACTTACAGATGAACTAAAGTTGCAAGAAAATGTATGTGAACCTTTTGGAATTTCATTGTGTTCTGCATTAATCTGTCATAAAATGTGACCTAACTGTCATCTAAGTCAAGAGTATTGACCAGTATAATGTGCCTAAAATAAGAACACAAAACCAATTCTGATCCTCCACGTCTTTATTGAATATACTCATTCAATATTCAAAATGCTGGTGGAAAAAGTAAGTGAACCCTTGGAATCAGTAACAGATTGACCCCCCCTTGGCAGCAATAACCTCAACCAAACTCTTCCTGTAGCTGTAGATCAGACCTGCTCATCTTTCAGGAGGGATTTCACCCCATTCTTCCTGGAGAACTGCTTTAGCTCTGTCATATTCTTTGGATGTCTCATGTCTATAGCTCTCTTCAGTTCATTCCATATCATCTCTACTGGTTTGAGGTCTGGGCTCTGACTTGGCCAAGCCAAAAGGTGGATTTTGTTTTTCTGAGTCCATTCTGTTGTGGACTTGCTCTGGTGTTTTGGGTCATTGCCCTGTTGCATCATCCAACGTCTACAGAGTTTCAGCTCACTTATAGACATCCTCACATTATCCTGAAGAATTTTTTTATAAATTTGGGAATTCCTCTTCCCTTCAATGACTGCAAGGTGCCCAGACCCTGATACAGCAAAGCAGACCCAAATCATGACGTCTCCTCCACCATACTTCATGATTGGGATGATGTTTTACACCAGATATAGTGCTGCGTGTTCTTTCCAAATAGTTCAGTCTTTGTTTCCACAAAACATTTTGCCAAGACCACTGTGGAGTGTCAATGTGCTCTTTCTCAAACTTCAGGCGTGCAGCAATGTTCTTTGTAGTAAGCAGTGGCTTCCTTCGTGGTGTCCTCACATAGACCTGTTTTACGTACTGTAGACTCGTGAACGCAGATGTTAGCCACTTCCAATGATGCCTTCAACTCTCTACCACTCTCTTTACCTCACTGATGAGTCCTTGTTGTGCTCTTGGGATCATTTTGACTGGGTGCCCACTTCTTGGTAGAATAGCCACAGTCCCAAAGTGTCTCCATTTGTAGATCATTTGCCTGACTGTAGACTGGTGAGTCTGTAAGGTCTTTGAAATCACTTTGTAACCCTTTCCAGCTTTACGTAAATCAAAAATTCTTGATCGTAGATCCTCTAAAAGCTCTTTTTGTGAAGCATGGCTCACATAAGCATATATCTTGTGCACAGCAAACTCAAAAATTTGAGTGATTTTATCAGTCAGCGTAGCTCTAGTCCACACCTCCAAAGTCATTTTCTTAGTAAGACTGCAGGTATGCTAACATCTGACTCTGATCAGCTTTTTTGAGGTCAACTCAAGGGTTCACTTACTTTTTCCTCTAGCAATTTGAATGTTGAATGAGTGTATTCAATAAAGACATGAGCATCAGAATTGTTTTTGTGTTCTTAATTTAGGCACATTATACTTGTCAATACTCTTGACTTAGATGACAGGTCACATTTTATGACAAATTAATGCAGAACACAACGAAATTCCAAAAGGTTCACACACTTTTTCTTGCAACTGTACTTGCCACTCTGATGTATGTAAAGTTTCATTTGCAGCAATAACAAAATACTTGCTTTGAGTATTTCATAGTAATTTCTGTCAATTGGTGTTCCCATTCACTCTGCTCTTTCTGAATTTTCCTCTCCCACTGATTTCTAACTGCTGCTGTAATGGATCTTTATCCTCACAGGGATTTGCATTCTTGGGTTTCAAAAACAAATAGTATAAAATAAAGTTGAATCAATATGTAAGCACCCAGTTAACCTTTGCAATCTGAGAAAATGTTTAACTTCATAAGTCATTAGGTGATAAATAATTTAATTCTTACAGCAGCAAGACTGTTCTCCAAAGCCTTTCTAAACACATTAGGGAGGAGGAAGAAGTTTATTTGATATTTTATTAAACCTGTAGAATTCACTGAGTATATTTTCTTCTTTACCTTTTGGGAAAAGCTTACTTTAAAATGTTGGAAATTTCAGGATATTCTACCCTGATTTTCACTAAACATAACTATTTAGAAATCAAAGATAGATCCAGGAACATGAAACCACAGCAATTTTTAATTTGACTTAGGAAAAAAACAAAAACAACACACCATATTTTTGCCTTTGGAAAATATCTAGTATTCAGTTATTTGGTTAGATGCAATTCCACCACCACAATGTTACCCATTGACTTATGCTTATTTCAGCTATGTAGGTCTCATTACCTTTGCATCAGTTTTACAGTGCTTTGATTTATTTCATTTCCTAATAACTACCAAGTTAAAAACCGAAAAGTTATGAAAATCAACATGTCTAACTATTATGCTGTACATTGAAGGCCTACCTACACTAAAAATTCTAACAGACCCACCACACTTAAAATGTAAACTGTTGGAGTGAGTCCAGAGCAGGGCTACCGAGATGGTCAGAGGGCTGGAACACCTCTCCTATGAGGACAGACTGAGAGAGTTCGGCTTGTTCAGCCTGGAGAAGAGAAGGCTCTGGAGAGACCTTATAGTGTCCTTCCAGTACCTGAAGGGGGCCTATAAGAAGGCTGGGGAGGGACTTTTTACAAAGGCCTATAGTGATAGGACGAGGGGTAATGGGTGGAAGCTGCAAGAGCTTAGGTTTAGACTAGATAGAAGTTCTTTACCCTGAGGGTGGTGAGGCAGTGGAACAGGTTGCCCAGGGACACTGCGGATGCTCCATCTGTGGAAATGTTCAAGGCTGGGTTGGATGGAGCCTTGAGCAACCTGATCTAGTGGGAGGTGTCCCTGCCATGGTTGGGGGGTTGGAACTAGATGATCTTTGAAGTCCCTTCAGACCCAAATCATCATATGATTCTATAAAAAAGCAACAATTGCTAAGCACAGTTTCCCTGGGAATGAAAAAATCCTCCATGATAAAATAAACCTATAAAAAAAACCAACTAACCAAAATAAAATTTCAGATGTCAAATCATATTGTTTAATGTAATTTTTCAATAGTATTCTAGAAACTTTTTAATAACGTTCACCTAGACCCTGAAATACTGTATCACTTTCTCTATTAATTTCTGGTCTATCTTATTCTCTGACACATAAAAATACTACTCAGTATGCAGTTCTTGTCCTTCTCTCCAGGATCAGCAATGGAACACTAATAGAAGAGAAAGGGATTTGATTATGGTAAGAATGTGATAAGAATCAGTGTGTAGATGCATTTCTCACTGTTTCCATGGAACATTTTCTAAGCATTAACAATTTCAAGCACTAAGTAAGACTGTGATAAGAATCAGTGTGTTGATGCATTTTTCACTGTTTTAAGCACTAATGGCAGAAAGTTCCTTTTCTGTGTGTGCTGACTTTACTGTAATGGTATCTTGTCTTGTAAAACAGCACTCCCTGCAGTCCTTGAAAAAGCTCCATCAAAACAATGAAGTATCACCCACTCTAACTTAAATTAACAATATTCTTTTTATCTGGAAAATTAAACATCTTGATCAGCAGTATTCATGCATCTTTTGTCAAGAGCTAAATTCTACTTCTTTATGACAATGCATTAGTAAATAGAGAATAGAACATAAAATGCATTAGAATTAGCACTGGCACCTGGCCCACATTTCACCATGCTGTAAAAGATATATAGGTGATCACCATAGAGAGGCAAAATCCTACAGCAGAAATAGATTCCTGTAAGCTAGACCTAAGTACTGCAACAAAGTTAAATTTTCTGTAGCTCCAGTGAAACATTACAGGGTTAAAAGATCCTGCCATGTGCTTATTGCTCATATGCCTTCCATCAGGCCTTCGAAGTTTAACCAAAAGAAAGAACCCAGAAAGAAAATCTTCAGTAAAAGAACTGTGAAGAATGGACTACAGAAGTATAAGAATCAGTTTTCAATTTCTTCATCTTTTAAAGAAATGAATATTTGTGCTACCAAGTTTTTTTTTTTCCTCCAGCTTGAAGCTTTTAATTCCTAGTACTACTTTCAGATTACCTACTTTCTGTTCCTACAGCTAAGATCTAATAGAATTTAGTTGCAATTGCAGATTTAAGTGCCATATTGCACCATCCATTTTTAGGCAGCATTCATCAGTGGAATCAATGGAGAATGCAGCTTCAAAATGAGTGGTACAATATGGCTTTATGTCATGCAGACACATTTGATTACACAGCTACAAATACAATGAAAAATTAAAAATATCAGTGCATAAACTCTGCAAAAGAAGAGAAAATATGCCTTGAAGAACTTCTAAAGGGATACTGACTTTTTTTCTGTTAGGCTACTATTTTAAATTCCAAACTAGGACACCTAATATTTAGTTGATATAAATGAGTAAGCTAAGAGAGAAGCTTAGGCCAATATATGTTAATAGTACTTGAAAGTGGTTAGTTAAAACAGAAGCCATCAGAAGCTGGCAAAATTGCCTCAGGAATTCAGAAACTTACCAAATCAGGGAGTGATTCATTAACAGAAACTGGAGAACTGTTGACATTATTTTAAAAACGCCAAATACAAAAAACAACTCTACAAATCAGAGAAATTCTAAGTAGTAATCTAAAAAATAACAAAAACTAGCAAATGTAGAAATGCAAAATCAAAAGCAACTGGATAGCTATTGCAGAAAAGCTTAATGGATCAAATATTGACGGATGCAGACAAAGACACCTCTAAACTATGCAAAAAAGATAACATTTCTGCTCCATTCAGGAGCAATAAAGTCTAATCAGGTACGTGAAATCAAGTCTCAGGCATTTAAAATAAAAGAAAAAGAAAAAGAAAAAGAAAAAGAAAAAGAAAAAGAAAAAGAAAAAGAAAAAGAAAAAGAAAAAGAAAAAGAAAAAGAAAAAGAAAAAGAAAAAGAAAAAGAAAAAAAAGAAAAAGAAAAAGAAAAAGAAAAAAAAGAAAAAGAAAAAGAAAAAGAAAAAGAAAAAGAAAAAGAAAAAGAAAAAGAAAAAGAAAAAGAAAAAGAAAAAGAAAAAGAAAAAGAAAAAGAGGGTTCTATTATGATCTAGCAGGAAATTTTGAAATATTTCATTTTTTTTAGTCTCCAAAAGGGAATAAGACTATGGGCAGATTGGTCACTTTCCGAAAATGTGGTAGATTGAGATAAAGATTAGAAAAGTGATTCTTTTTTATTCATGTATCAATGAAAGGACAAGAACAGCCAACATTTTCAGTGAAATCAATTAACTTTAGGTTTGTTTATAACTACTTTTGGGAAGTTATTGAATTTTTTGGTGATTCCTGGAAGAATATGACATATAAATATCTGTCATAACGGATTAAGTATATCCAAGCAGTCAAGAGACAGTACTTCACATTTTTATAATTGGTTATGTATCTATCCATAGTAACTAATTGTAGAAAAAGGAGTACATTTCATTTTCTTGGTGCTAGCAATGCTAAAACCACAAACTGAACTGCTGTGATGTGATGGCCAAGTTTGGTTTTGTTTTTTTCTAGAAGAGGAATCATTTTTTTTCTAGAAGAGGAATCATAGCATTTCATGTTTAAAGGTAAAAAATCATAAAATAAAGACGATTACGAATAAAGAAATAAATAAGGGAAGAAGTGCTTAAAGGTGATTATTTCAAAATAATTTAAAAACCTTACCATAAACTTGAATTATAAAAAATTTAGAAGCTTTTTGAAAGATCAGTCAAGAAAATATACCTTGTAATGACAGAATCAAGGAATTAAAAATCTGTGAGTTTAGCAGAGAAAAATAATTCAATATATTTTAAGGACAGTTCAAGATGATAAAACCCCTTTCTTTCCAATAAAAGTATGCTAAAGATAATTTAGAAGAATCTAAAGAAAATCCTCAGCTCTGGTTTTGTTGTTACTTTATGCATAAAGCATATATAAGTATATAAAATGCAATTAGTTACACAATCAAATTATTTCTATGTAGATTTATTCAACAGGTCATCAACTTTTACCTCTAAACTCAATGAAACCAAAACCAAATTACTTCGTGTCTCCTGTTTCCTTTCCTTGAAATCTTTGAACAAAATTAAATGTCTTTCTGAAGGTCTGAGAAGCAGATTTTATGCAGATAAGTATGACATATGAATTTACCTTCAGTGGAAAAAAATACAAAGGACAATTATTTCAACCTAACTTTAGAAACAATGTAGCGATCAAGGATTATTAAATTTCAACCATATTCATTTTTTCCTTATGCACACAATTAAAAAATATTCTATATCATTTTCTCAGGTACTGAAATCACATATTGTTTAAAACTAATTTACTAAGTTTACTAATTTTAGCCAAGAAAAAGAAATTCTAATAAAGGAAGTTTGCCACAAAGATCCCATATATATTTATGTTGGGAATCATGCCATTCAGTACCTTACATAAAATTGAAATTACAAAGTTCACAGATATGAAAAAAATATATTGCGTAGTCAAATATAGACTAAATGCACAAAGATTAATCCTCAGTGCTTTGTGACTAGGGAGCAAAATGCACGTTAATTAATTTCACTCTTATTAAGTGCAGGATAAAGGCTCATAGAGGAAATAACCCTTAATATAGTCATATGATGATAGACAATCAGCTTTTAGTAGTTGGGTAAATTACCCTGAAATCATTATGACTAATTTTTTTCAGATTAGTAAAATTCTAGCAGGGTAATATTTAAAGACTTTTTCTTTTGTCCTCATAGAGCATCCTAGTTCATGAGACTACTCTGATGAGCCAGTAGTAATACTTGAACAAACAAATATAACATGCAAACAATGTTTTCTTCTTGCCTTCAGATGCAGGAGTCTTTATTTATCAGAGTCAGAGTTCAGGAAAAAAAATTGAAATTCTCAAATGTACTCTTTATTACAAGGAAATAAAACAGTCTTAGATTGTTGAGAAATGCAATTAAAAATACTTTTAAAAAGCTGAATCAAAGTGCCTTACAACTATCTTTCCAACACTGAGAAATAGATCTGTACCCCATGTCTTCTTCAGCTTGGTTATTTGAAATGCAGCAAACAAGATTCTCTGGGTTGTTGATCACTAGAGTATCACAGTGATACAAGTGAAGAACATGTGAAGGCCTTCAAGACACATAAAAATCAGCAACTGCTTTGTTTTTGCCCTATGGAATCCCTAGGGATTGAAAACTTCCTCAGTTAACATAATTCCAAGACTACAAAAAATAGCTGATACGATTCCTTCAGGGAGTAGATGCTTGTTTCTGTGTACCAGTTCAAGACTTGGTTTTAACAGAATTATCCAAGATATATAGAATTAAACATATAATTGTGGACAGTTTAACTTCCATAGACTAGTCTTGGACATGTTCAGAAGTGAAGGCTGTTAATTAAAGGAATGCAAAAACTATTAAGTTGTTCAATGTACTCTAAATAGGATAGTGGTTTCCTCACTTTTGCCTCATGCGGGTAGCAAATTCTCCCCTGCACTTCAGTCTAGCAACTCAGCTGAATTTAGAATGATGTTGCAGTGACGGAGCTAAAAACTACAGTCACTACTCAGGACAAAAAACACGCTTTCTTTAATGACTGTTTTTCTTAAAATAATCAAAACCGTCAAGTATTAGATTTAACAGGGCTCAAAAGAGTTATTTTCTAAATTTTTAAACCACTTCTAACCAGCATACTGAGCATGTAACATAATTAATTTTGTATTTAACATGCAAGGAATCAGAAGGAAAGCTAAGTAAGAGATTTTAGGTATCCCAGAAATTATTTCGACACAAAATTTTACTTAAAATCTTTATGGAAACATTAGATAGAGAGAGGATGGTCATCTAAATGTGTGTTCACACTTACAAGATCAAGTTACTAGTGTTGACAAAATCAGCTCTGAAAGAAAGGTGTTCTTTGGCATCTGATAAAAATCGTGGTGCTGAGATCTTTCCAAGTGTTGCCATTGCTGTATATGCTTCGAAAAGAAACTCTGAGGACTGTGTCATTTTAAGCTTTTTTTAAAGCTTTTTTTTTTTAAGCTTTACTTATGTGTACCCAAAGCTTGACTTGGAATGGACATTCATGGAATATTAGAAACTAGAAATATATATGGTGTAAGCTTGTTTTAGATATAATCATTCAAATATTAGCAAGAGATACAGTATAATCGGAAAGTAACTACATATAAGAAAGGTAAACAATATGCACAAGTATTCTTTAGCTAAGCCAAGAAGTAACATTTTGAGATTTTAATACATGTAAAATCTGCGCTTTACATTATGCAGGAGGCCTTGTTGATAAAAATGGTCATCGTTCGTCTTATACAATATAAATCTGTGACTAGTGGCTGAAATGTCTTAATACGTGCTGACATGCCATACTTACTCAAAATGAAGTAGAAAGTACTGGCAATGCCAGAGTAATGCAACTAGCTTTACAAAAATGCTGTTTCTTTTGTATGTAGAATCACTTCCACTGGGTGTACAAAATCGACATTAGTAAGTTGGGTGAGTATTTTTATTTTTTCTCTGTTTTGCATGTTTTAAAGTCAAATCTTATTATTTTATATTTTATGTTTTAATTGGTACCTGTTCTCATACCAGTTCATTCCATAGTCTAGCTATTTTGACTATTGTTTATTTTTTTAATTACGAGTTGTTTCTTACCCTTTTTTTTCAAGAGTAGGGTCCTTGTTCCTCACTTTCTGGGATGAATTAATATTAGTCTTTTTTACTTTGATACTTCTTCAATATCTTGATTAGTAGTTGAGAATTAGCATTCTCCAGAGGGGGAATAATAAAATAAATTCTTTCCTTTGCTGGTTATAGAGAGTGCCTAGATGACTAGATGGATCTTAAAAGACACTTCTCTTGACATTTGAGAGACACATGCCCATCCCAAATACTCCAGGGTAAGATGAATCATCATCTGGGGAAATCCATTTTTTTTTACACTCTTCCTTTATACATATGTATCTAAAAGCACCGATGCTGTTGTTTGTTTCAGTATATTTCTTTTTCAGTTGTATTATTGTCATATTTAATTTCCTAGTGCTTTGAGAATTGCCCTATGTTAAACCTTGAATGAACTCAGGCATTTAAAGTAATTGAACTGAGATGGCTGCTCTTACTGTTTGTATTTTAATGTATTTTTTCCCTTTAACTACAGAACTGTGTTTATTAAAGTTAATGTTGTTTTCGGCATTTTATTCTTTAGAAAACTTACTAGTTTGACTTTTCTCTCTTGACAACAGTTCATTACAGAAAACTGATATTTACTTTCTAGGTATCAATCCACTGGTAAATTTAATTTTCCCAAGTCCCGATCAAAAGTGAAAGGGGAATCATTTAAGGAAAGGAGTTTGAGAAGTGGGGGTTTCTATTTTCTTAAAATTAATTTAAAAGTCTCTATTGCAAACATAAACAAGCAATTATGGTAAAGGAAGCTAGGATTGTGCAGATTACAACTTTAATTTATCACTAGTTGTCAGATCTCAAATTTAAAATTAAATTCATTAACTGTTACTGTAATTTCAAACTGCCGATGCGCATACACAACAAAATACTGGAAATCATTTGGAAGCCAAATGATCATCAATCACTTGGAAACCTAAAAGAATTATAGGATTTCATATTGTAATTATATTCTCAGATAACTGAAGAAGAATTTACTCTTTGTAGCAGCTATGATTCAGTGCTAATGCTAGAAAACTCATTTGGGTGAAGGGACATGCTAAAGACATGCAGATGGGCAGCACACTAAAACATCAAGGATTTTGGTAATACATTTATACCTTCAATATCCTCCTCATCCCTCCACTAGTGAGAGTCTTATCAAAACAAGATTCAGGAGATTATATAATTTGCCAGCTCTGTAGTAATTAGATCCTTGTTTCTGTGCAGTTCTAAATTAACTCATGAATTCAGTGAGTCTAAGAGAGCTCATAATTGATTTTATTTAACCTCTCCTCTGTAACTACTTCAGTTTTACACAGTTAATAATATAACATATATTTTTGTTGTTTGTTTTTTTTTTTTGCAGTAATATTGTCCTTGAATGTATTTTTTGCCTTGAACTTCTGTTTACATCTTAGTAATCTTCCTACTTTTCTTTCTCATCTTTGAAAAATTGTATTACTGTTTAGATTAGGTTCACATATTTTAAAGTTATTTTTCAAAACCCTGTTGGGCCACATTTTCTACCACCTTCTCCTGGAATACACAGTTTAATTTCTATTAGATTCCTGGAATGTGTTGTTTCATCACCTCTTTTGGTGATTCTTTCAGGTTTTGCTTCTGAATTTTGAGACTAAAACAGTATTTCTACATGATTTCCAGGTCACCAGTAAATACTTACATTTTTGTTGTTGTCTTCAAATTTATTTCAATGAGCTTCCTTAGTTTGATATAGCTCCTCATACAAAGTCAGAAATTGCTTTTAGTTTTTTTCTCTTTTCCTCCCAGGGTGTCCAATTTGAGTGCATTGTGGACACTTTGGATTCATTCTGAGGACATTATTGTCACATTTACTCTCATTGAGAAAATCTACTCTGCTTTAAGCCAGCTGTTTCTCTTTCCATTTGATACTTTTATCTTAATGGTGAAATAAAAAGACTTTAACTGAATCACTTATATTTCAGCTGAGGATAATTAAAATATCACTGCAATGTTCTCTGACCTTCATTTACTTATATGTGCTCTCAACTGTAACTCTAAATATAGCTTAATCTCCAAACAGATTTTTTATTAAAAATTAATACATGAACAATACCAGTGTATTTACTGCCATGCTACATAAACAAAGCTTTAAACTACCAACTTATTCAGTAACTGATTATCAAAACAATAGAAAAATATAAAATAAAGTGCAGTACAACAGAGAAGGAAAGGTAGCCTTTTAAATTCATGCCAACGAAACTTCCATGGCAGTTAGAGCACACAAATGTGTATGAGATAGAATTGTGATTAATTGTATTAACTTCTTTTAGCACATAGCAACACTTTGGGATATAAAAAAGGAATATATAATAAAAAGGTTCCAGTGAATACCTAAAACCTAGAAGTTTTTTGTGGAAGATACTGTTCCTTCAGGAGAGTCTGAGATCAGAAAAAAAGCTCTAATTCAGGCAGCTTCGGAGTGAAACATCAAGAAACGAGATCTTAAAAGGGGCATCTATCCTCTGTAAATTGGATGATGATCTTGCTTACCATTCCTATAGTAGGTTAACTAATTGCTTGTCTTGGGTTACAATATGTAACCAAA
>NW_009717875.1:0-11661 GCF_000703405.1 Apaloderma vittatum
CTTGGAGCCGGCAGGCCTTGGCTCACACGTGCCTCTTCAAACATGGGCAAAACCACTCGGAAACTTCTAGTTAGAGAACTTGATTTTAGTGCTGATCAGTTTAATATTTTTATTTACTTTTAGCTTGGTGCTGTTTCAGCACTGAAAGCAGAGTCGAGTGTAGCAGTCTGGCATTGCTTAGTTACTCAAAATCAACTTGAAGCTAGTAGTTACTAAACTATATCTTCATTTTTATAGGAAACCATTTTAAGGCTGAATACAGCTCATGCACATCCGTTTGAAGAAGGCGTCGCTGTTTCGTGCTCACTCTGCAAATTTAGCTGGAATGAAAAGTAAGTATCTTTACGATTCTAAGATAATATTGAGTAGTTCCATGATATTTTAATATATTGGGTGGGTTTTGCTCTTTCTTGGATGTGTAACAATACATGATGTGTAACAATACATAAACTGTAGCACTTGAGTAAAATTCTTTTTTTTTGTTTAAGATAAGAAAAAATACGACAGAAAAGCAAGCGTAGGTGATTTTCAAGGCCAAGTTTTTCTCAAGAAGAAGAAGAAGAGAAAGCGCGAAAAAGACAATAAGAAACATGAAAACAGTGAAGAAGAAAATATACAAAATGCAGAGCTTAGCCCTGCTTCTCCACCACTGTTTGAAGATCAAGCAGCACAGAGGGATGAAGGCTATAAAAAGAAGAAAAAAACAAAAAGCAAGGGGGAGAAGCAACAGTCTTCACTAGATAACTGTTGTGTAGGACTGGAACATGAAATTAGTAATGAAACTGGAGTGGGTGTTTCCCCAAAGAAAAAGAGAAAAAAGAAGCGGAAGCGTAATGATAGTACGGATGAGCAAAACGACATAACTTGTGTCAGAGTGAACCAGCATAACAGGGGCAGTTGTCAGGAGATGGAAGCTGATTACGTTTATTTAAAACTACCTGCTGAGAGGAAAAGCGAAGAAAAATTGCCTGAAGAGGATGAGGTACCTGTGCTGCCTGCCTCAGAAACACACGATGCCAACAACACGAAGAAATCGAAAAAGAAGAAGAAGAAGAAAAGAGAGAGTTGTACCCAGGGTGTGCAAGAAGATGTGGGTGTAACCATTGATGAGCCGCTGCTGCCGTCTCCAGGGCCGAGCAGGCCAGAGGAGAGCCCCACGGGAGAGGAGGGCCTGGCAGCGCCCCAGCAATGGCGTGGGGAGGGTGACCGTGATGCTGCTTCTGCTGTGAGTGAAAATGGTTTGAATGAACCCGCTCGTTTGCCAAAGACGACTAAAGCACCTGATCAAGCTTCGCAAAAAACTCCAGTGTATCCTAGGAAGGTGATAAAAAGCCGTGCTTTTATCACAGAAGACAGCTCTTCAGACTCTGATGTGGCGTAAGTTTAAGTTTTAGTTTTTGGTTTTGTTTTCTCTTTATTTCCCCATCCCCCAAATATGTTTCCATCACATTATTTGGGTCCTAGATTTTTCTTCATTTTTTGGGTACATATTTTTAAAAAACAACTTCAGAAGCCTTTACAATATGTTGAGATCTTAAAGAGACCTAACTTAAGGATTTACCTGTCTTGTGAAGGTACAGTGAAAATTTGTAAGGCTGCCATTGCATTCAATGAAGAATATTTTCTCCTATTTAAAATCAGTAGGTATACAAATAATTTACGTGCAAGCAATTAATGTTTAGTTAATAAAAGTTGAGGGGAGAGGAGAAAAATAGGATTAAAGGGATTTAATTGTTGAATTTGGTGCTGATAGTAAGCTTTTACCAAGCAACTACTAAGGTCAATTAAAGAATTTAGTGTTCTGTGCAAACAAATGCTCATGTAAGTAGCTTTTGGTGCTTTTACAGGTTCTAGAACCCACCATAAGAGCATTAGTAAGCATTGGTTCAGTGTTGCCAGTGGTAGCAAGAGTGTATTTCTTCTGTGTGTCCATATTTGAGAGTTTCGTGGGAAAGGTGAACATTTTCAAAACTTCAGCGAGCTCTTTGAATATTATACTGAAATTTGATAGTAAATAAAGTCTATGTTAAAAGTTTGGAAGTACAAAGGGGTGGATTTGCGAAGTATTCCTTGTTTAATTAATGACTATGCTCATTGTTTTAATGACAGAGATACTAACAAAATCTCTGTTTTGGAGCTCTAGTGGTGTATTTTATTTTACTTTTTTTTTTTTATCAGGACACCAGAACCTTCAGCATCACACAGAAAGAAGGACCAGAGTAGTTCCCCTACTGAAAAGGCTGCCTCTGATGAGCTTAGTCCGAATGATGAAGAGACCCTGGACTATACCGTGTGTTCGTTTGTGGATTTGGATACTGCAAGAAAAGAATTGGAAAAGTTTATTCCTCACGTGAGAAATATATCAGACAGCTCAATCAGGAAAATGGCTGGAAGAGACCTAGTGAGGTTTAAACAGTTCAAAAAACAAGGTGAGGTCTCCAAAATACTGTTCCAGTGAGGATGGACTATGCAGCTGTGCGAATGTTTTGACCGAGGGAAAATATTTTTTTGTATCATGTCTCATATCCATGGAGTCTGCTTCACATCATTCCAATGGACATATTTTTCTGTTTCTCTGCTGCTTGCCATCTACTTCCTCGTTGTCCAATTACAGTCCAAAGGATAGTGCAAATTACCTGCTCCTGGCTCTTGTTTTGTCTCTTTTAATTTCCTTTCTTCTTTGAATTTATTGATCTTTCCTTAGATGTTTGCTAAAACATAGAATGTAATGTACAAGACATGGTACTTGAGGTTTTGTGTCTTTCTTTTTTTTATATAAAAAAAAATTAAATAAAACTTCCTGTGTATTCCAGGTATTGCTGTCAAGTTTGGCAGATTTACTGAGAAGGAAAATATTCAGATCCGGAAAAATGTTGAAGAGTTCTTATCACTTACTGGAATAGATAGTGCTGAAAAACTTCTGTTCACATCGAGGTATCCGGAAGATAAAGAAACTATCAGTCGCTTAAAAGCAGAGCATCTTTTTTGTGAAAAACTTGGTAAGTGGTTAGTTCTCAATTAGCTGAATGTCACATTTCACAACCTGGTGATACCATGATGCGTTTAGAGAGCGTCTGTCTGTGTTAGGGGCTGGCTCAGCCCTCCCTAAAATAATTGGGTTTTTTTGAAAAGCAGTAATGTTTGTTAAATTTGGCCAAAAAGGAGCATGCTGCTGAGATTATGCAGGTGATAATCTCTACAGTGTGCTGTTCTTACTATCTTTTCTTGGGTGTGAAGAGTTTAGAATATCATCATGACCAGCAGCACTTACAGACTTTCAGACTTGCATTTGAACTTTCCGGCTTAAGGTGCGTTATTTACTAGACTACAGTTAAGCAGTGACTTTGTGACAGGAGGTGTGATTCAGTCATCTCTGAAAATGTCAACTCTTTTTGGGGCACCTAAATAGGTGGCAGGTTCAGGACTGAGTGAGAGCAAATAAATAGGTGGGAGGTTTAGGACTGAGTGATGGCAGAAACTGAAAGAAATTGAGTCTTTAGCCAAAGTTTTCCAAGGCTTCAGGAAAACAAAATTCTTACAGCTAAGATTCTCTTTGCAGGAGCAACATTTCATCTCTTCCTCTTCAGTCATGTTGTTTTCTTGGCTTCATATGGCAAACAACGCTCGTTTTGTAGCGTTTCTGGTGAATCTACTCAGTGCACTTTCTTAGTAGCTTTCTGTTCTGTGTTTGTTCTGTTTCACTCGCATGGGTAGGGCAGAGTAAATGACAGCCTGTAATGGATTTGCACGCTAGTGTTTATTTAAGGATCAATGAGGCTACAAATTTGTTCCTCCTTGATTGCTTCACACTGTCCTGATTTGAGCTAAACAGAACCAATTCTGCTCAGAGATTTTAGTTTCCAGCACAGTCTTTTCTACAAGGCTGCACTTTCTGAGGATTACAGACAGAGCCTGCTACTAGCAGTGGTAACGCCTGATGTTTACAGTTACTGCCAGGGATTGGAATGCGGAAAAGCTCTTGCTTATGCTTGCTCCTGTAGTGACCAAGGTCACTGCTGGATCTTGTGTAACATACTGAGGACAGGAAGTAAAATGGGTCGTAAGGAAGTAAAAGGTTGCACCTCTGGAGAGAGACAGGTGACCAACAAGAGTGTTCCATGCTGGGTACCTCATATTCGGTACAAAGCTGAGGGATCACGGAGTGTAAGTGCTCTTCTTCAGTGGCTGGTGTTCAAGGAGGACTCCATCCGATCTTCTGCCTTTGATCCTGATCCCGAGTTCCTGAATCCAGCTCCTGTACCCAGCTCCACTCTGCTGCTGAGCCTGGGACTTCCCCAGTGCCGCCTGCTCTGTGGCACTGGTGCTACTAGGGGGGGAGTCAGGTTTGATATCAGTTGTATATATTTGTGTATATTGAATTATTTTCATTATTCCCTTATCAGTGCTATTATTTGTTTTAGTTTTCTTCTCCAATCCAAGGTCGCTGCCTCATTCCCTTTCCTATCCCATTTGGAGAGGGAGAGTATCTGCCAGCATTTAGTAACCAGCCCAGCCCTAATCCTGGATGCGCACATGCACAATCATTCCCCCTGCATTGTCACATTTCCCTGATGTTGACTTCCCTTCCAATCTGGGAGACTGCTTCTGGTCCAGGAGAATTGGGTAGAAAGTCACGTCAGTGTTACGCGAGTTGCTTGCAATCACCTCTCTTGGGTATTGCTGACCAAGGTTGTTTTGTGTTCCCAGGTATTAGTCTCTGTGGATCTTCCTCCACTTCAAGGATCTTCCCTTCAGCCAAGATATTCCCTTTGTTTTGGCCGAGTGCCCCCCGCCCCCCGGTATATGCAGAAGCACAATATCTCATCAGCCTCCTGGCTGGTGGCTGTCTCCTGTCTCTCTAAAAACTAACGTTCACTATGTTAGTTAAATATTAATTACATCTGGATCAAATGTACAGACAGTCCATGCAATTTGTAGGTAGCGAGTTGCAGGTTTATGCTTGGGAGTTCGAAAGTTCAGTCTTCGATGTTCACCCACGTGTACGCTGGCACAACACAATTATTTCCCAGCTGTCAGCATTCGTGATCTTACCCTGGTCATAACAATTATATCTTTGAAATTCCTCAGGAGATTCTGTTTAGACTTGCCTGTGCACTTGCTGAGGTGCTGTAGAGTACGTTCTCTTGAATGGAGAGAATCCATCATTAACAGCACGGTCATGAAGATGTATGTTGTTATTTTCTGGTTTCGTTTTGTTTTTGGCTTTTTTTTGAAAATGACCTGACCAGTGTGAGAAATATTTCTGAAAAATGAATCATTTGCCTTCTAGCTGAGGGCATACCGCGACCCTGGAGGCTGATATATTATCGAGCAAGGAAGATGTTTGACTCAAATAATTATAAAGGGAGGTAAGCAAGTAATTTGAAAGAATTTCTGAATGCTAGTATCAGTCTCCGATGCTTATTTGTACATTAAAAATGGATACAAATGAAGATTATCTCTACCGTTTGTGGTGGCACTGTGATATAACTGACAGTTAATTTTTCTGACTAGTCCTTAATTTTTCTGACTAGTCCTTATCAATTCCTCCGTTCTAAAGTGTGAATTGAAATGATAGTGATGGGTAGTATTGAAATGCCTGTAAAAGTGACAACTACAGCTCTTAACATATCAGAGTGGTTTGAATTTACAGCTGAAACTGTCCCCATTTCCTCAACTAGGTATACAACAGAAGAAAAAGAAAAATTAAAGAAGTATCATGCTATGCACGGCAATGATTGGAAGAAGATTTCTGAGATGATGTCCCGCTCTAACCTCTCAGTTGCTATGAAATACTCTGAAATCAAGTCGCGTATGTAATTTAAAAAAAACTAACATGTTCTGTGTGTTGCAATTTGAAAAGTTATTCTAACTACAGGTTGTATGTGCCCTAAACTTTATGAAAAAGCCCCTTGAGTGGGTTTTATTTTTATTTATATTTAAATTTTATGATGGTCATTCTTTTTTCCTGACCACTGATTGTATTTTCATACAGAAGGGATAAGAACAGTCTTTTACAGAAAAGGGAAAAGAAACGAAACAAATGCAACCCGTTATGAAATGGCACTGACATCTGAAAAGATGCTTTCGGGGGAAGGCTGGGAAGAATTTGACAGCCAGGTTTTAAAAGATAGAAACTAGGGATCAATGTGATTCTTTAGTGATTAGGCTGAACTTCTCTCTCAAATCTGGTATGCAGAAGTGTTTCTATGAGGTGCGTTAAGAAGCTGGTCCTGTAAATAGAATAATACAAGAAATCATTTGCTCTTTTGCCTTTTTTCCTAGTCTTTCGTGATATTTTTCTATATTCTTCAATTTTAGCTGTTAATTATGGTCCTTGGTCAAAGGAAGAGGTCCAGAAGTTAATGCATGCAGTGGAGGAGGTGATTAGGAAAAGAGCAGAAGATGAAGATTCTCTTTCCTCGTCGGAAAAGTCAAATAGAGATCTCTTGATTGACCGTGAGAAACTGTTGCACAAATTACCATGGTCTGAGATTGAAAGTAAAGTGGGAACTCGATATTGGAGGCAATGCAAACAGAAATGGTAAGGGTTTATACTAAACTGAGATAGTAAAATGTGTTCCGGAATGTATTTAACTCTATTCTGCAAAAATGTTTGTACCACAGTGATTGGGTAAGAGGTAATAAATAGTTTGTAGACTACAGAAGAGACATTTGCAAATGTCTCTGAGACAAATAACTTTGCTAGCTGTAGTGAATTTTCTTCTTGTTGGGATAGTGAAGCCTGATTTCTGCTTCTCTGTGTCAGCTGTACCATCTATCTTTTGGTGCTTGGAATTTCTTGAAATAATAAAACCTTTCTTTTTTTGTGTGTGTGTTTTCAAAGGACTACGATTTTAACAAACAAGATGACCAAAGGGCAGCCAGTATACCGGGGGACCAAAGGATTACAGGCCAAGATCAGTATTATTAAAAGGTACAGTTCAGAGATACTCGAGTGGATTTTTTTTAATTTTTTTCTATTCTGAGTTGTATTTATAAGAGCTTACAGGGTGAGAATGGCATGCCTGCAGTTTCACAGCCACTCTTCCTTCAGACAAAACACGCTGTGACTTCTGCCTGAGGGAGCTGCTAGTGTGACTGAATTAGTGCTGGAATTCTGCTTCAGACTGCTTCTGTGTTATACTGACAGGTTACATGAGATGAAAGTGGAAGACGCTAATGAAGTAAACTGGGAAGAACTCAGTAATATAATTGGGTAAGAAATGTTTTCCTTTTTTTTTCGATGGATACAGAGGAGAGTTGAAGCACACAGTGTTTAAAAATTCCACAAAGGAATCAAAGTTTTTAGACCTTTACAACTGTAGCCTGTGTCATTTAGTTTGGTAACGCACAGCTGTATATCCTCGCGTAGTACTGAGCAATAAACCACGCCGATAAGCTCTGAAAGTAACTTTTAACCACTTCAGGCACTGAAGTGTGTTCCCAGCATGTTCTGTGTGCTAGAACTGTGTTAGGTAGTCCATGCCTGAAGTCTTTCATAAAAGACTTTTCCAAGTGTTAATCAAGACATTAGGAATACAATATAATAGTTTTCTTTCGAACAAAGTGAATGTTGAGTATGAAATGACCAATACTGTGAATGCTAGAGTTTCTCTGTAGCACTTTTTTTCTTTCTGCACATACTTTTCGTTTACTGTTGCTTTTCATTAAACATATAAAAATACGTATGATGGCATGGTTTAGGTTTTTGCCTTCAAGGGAAGTTGCTGTCTTGAAAAAAAACCTGTTTTAATTAGAATTTGAAATCCGTCCTTTTTACTTAAAGTTAAGATACTGTTTGACTGGCACCGCTCTCATGAATGGGTAACTCAGTAACAACTCAACTTTATAATAGGTCCTTGCACCACTAACTTTTCAAACTCTTCTCTTTTCAGGGATGTCCCTAAAGGCTATGTTCAAGCAAGATTTTATAAGTTAAAAGTCTCCTGTGTCCCTCTTTGGCAAAAAAAGACTTTTTCTGGTCAGTATCCCACCTGTTTATAAACACTCCTTAAGGTTTTTGTTTGAATCTAAGAGGATACCTCTTCTAGTTCAATTCTTTCTTAGCTTTCCCCTGAGTAAATTTGTCTTGACTTTAAAAGGTTTATGACTGTGCTATTTTAGTTTATCTTTGCATGTGTGTATGCGTCTGATCTACCCTGCAGCACTGTGACTACTTCAGAATAGTGAGATTTTTTTGGCATTTAACGCTGACAAAATAATTTCTGTCTGTGAGATCCTGTTTTCCCATGGCGTCTGGTTCCCCTACAGATCCAATTATGACCACGTTTTTCTCTCTCTTTTTTCTTTTTTTTTTAAAGAAATTGTTGATTATCTCTTTAAAAAGACGCTGCCAGATCTTGAAGACAAATTAGAAAAAAGGAAGGGGAAACAGCTTAGCTCTGATGATTTAACAGCCAGTCAACAGAAGAAGACTTTCCGACTCAGTGACATTTTTGACTCCAGTGAAGACAGCGATTAACTGCCCTAAAAGCAATTCCTACTCTGTGTATTTAAGTGCAAAATGGATCTGGTTGGAACAGCTGCAGGTACACAGCCTACCTAATAATGGAAAAAGTGAAGACAGGCATGTCTGATTATCTTGTTTCATGTTGAAGACTGAGGTAAATACAGGTTTTGTGCCACCTTTTATTGCCTTATTTTAGCTCTGGTTTTGGAAGTCTTCTTTTAAGCATCCAAGTTGGTTTCTGAATGTCTCAAAAATAGTATTTTTTCCACTAGTTTGTCTTCTGTGGAATTGAAAGCTGTTGTTTACCCTTTGTGCATGGACTTGGTTTTCAAAACTTTAACGAATTTTCAAAAAGTAAAGTCATAGAACTGGGAAAAGACTTTAAATTTGCTTTTAAATCTCTATAATAAACAAATCTTAAGACATCTGTGTTGATGGAAACAGCACAACTCTGAGGTTTGTTTTTTATGTTACCTTTTTTCTTTTAAGAGCAACTGTTTTTTATTTTTGATGTAGACTTACACTTTGATCAGGCCTTCTAGAGAAAAGGCATTTTTGTCCATTACTATTCATAAATTTTAATGTCATTTCATGCTAACCAGAATGTTTTTGTTAATATTTGGAAAAGAAAGAAAAAATAGACGGTATGTATATATATATATTTTATTGTGCCAAGAAGAATTTCTACATTATAATAACAATAAATTCGAGGGATGTCTTTGTATGATATTTTTAACTTTCTGTCTAGAGTGATTATTTGTAAATTGACCAAGTGAATGTAAAAAGAGAAAAAAATCTCACTGTGCAAGTACAGATTTGTATGGCTTGTTTATATTTCCTTTATGCTGTATTAGAAAGTAATGCAAGAAGGCTTGGTCTCCTGTGTACTGTGTTTTGATGGTTATTTTGTGAAGTGAGAATTTCCTTCTTAACTGTCACTGAAAGTGCAGAACTTTCAATGGCTTGAAATAAAGGCCTTGTCTGAGGTTCTTTGGGACTGCAAGGTACAGCAAAGGATGTTCAGTGGGAACTTCCCGTATTTAACTATGTCTGGCTTTAGTCTCTCTGGAGATGGAAAAAAATGTGATTTTTGTGAAACTGGCTGGACATGAGAACAGCCACCAGTAAAAGGGTAAGTTTTCCATCTGAGTGATGAAGTGGGGCAGGACAGGAAGGAAACATGTACCAGGTCCTTCACAAATTTGCTTCCGTTGCCTTTACGCGTTTGAAGGTTAAAAGCGAAGAAGTATTGCTTAATCTAAGCGGTTTGTGGTTTTCGTGTTTGTTTTTTTTTTGTCCTGGAAGACAGGGATCCTCTGAATTTCCTGCAGGTTCCTGATTGCATGGTTGTAGAGCTTGTAGAGTAGATCTCCCAGAAATAAATTCTGCCGTCATAATGAGATTTATTTTATCCTTTCCTTTGAAGGAAGACTGGTGCAGATGAGTGAAATGTACTTCACTCAAAAGAGAGAGGCAGCAATATGTTTTATTGAGGTAAAATAATAATATGACAGAGTTCAATAAATTTAATGAAATTTAACAAAGTTGAACAGTGGTTTACCAAGCTTCAATAAGTTTGATGGGAAGGCTCACCTTATTAATTACTGCATGGAGGAAGCGTAAAAAGGAAATCTGAGTTATAACAATTCAGAGATGCAAAGGGTATGGAAGACTCTCCTGTTGAGTCACACGGTTCAGGGTGGACCCCTTTGCTTTCTGAACTCCTGATGGAGCCCAGGTGCAGCCAAGTCCAACCTTATTCTCAGACTTGGACAAGTTTGTAGTGGGATTATCTGTACAAAGTTTATAATAAATAATACTGAGCAGCCCCATGGATTAGTACTGTTTCATCAGTATAATGTTATCAGTCACTTACCAAGGATTTGTTACGACTAAGGGATCTCTGCCCTGGGCAAGGAAGGATCTCTTTATTTTGGGTAAGGAATGTCAACATAGATGCCGGTGGTTTAACTCTGGTATCTTGTTCTGTACTTTTGTTATCTTGCATTTTCAGGCTTCAGTACTTTTTCCTAGGCACCTTCACGTCCTTGCACTTGAGCCAGGCGCTCTCCCTGCCGCAGGCTCACCTCAGGGCATAAGGCCTGTTGCTCATTAGCCCAGACCAAAGCAGGGCAAGGGCTTGAGTGCATCCATCATGGAAACTTCTAAAGGAAGACTTTTGCTGATACTAGCTAAAACCAGTTTCTATGCAAAATAGCATAAGCAAGCCAGGGCCTGAGCGGTGAACTTGGAGCCGCTGTCTCTGCTTTGGGAAAAAAACCAGGCCTGCCTTCTGCCTCACCGGAACGAGGAGAAGCTGTGTCCCTCCTGCCCGCAGCCCTGGGGCCAGAGTAAGGAACCAGCCCCTTACCTGCATCTCCTTTGGTAATAATCTGTTTGTACACGGGCAAATAATTGGAAGAGGAGAGTACGTGCTGATCGTTTCCCGGTTGCTGAATAATGGCACTTGAGAGGGCACAAGAAAGCAGCTTTTCTCTTTGCCATCATCGTACAAAGGCGCAGGGGAGCGCTGGTGGGAGAGACAGTTGTTTCATGTGGGTATTTGAATATTATTGAAAACAGAGCGAACTCTGTGCAGAAGCTTAAAACAAACAGGCTCCACAGAATGATGAGGGAAGTAACATTGACACAGCTTTGTGTATCAGGCTGCATTATAAATAAGAGCATGACAGATCCTTCAAGTCTAAAAAGCACTGCGAGTCCCATAAAAACTTTGGTGATTCAAGCAGATGTGTCGCTTCAAGCATTTTCCTGGTGCATTAATGGCCTGAATAGTGTTTTAGAAAAAAAAAAATCGCACCTGTGTGGCATTATCAAAGGCAGAGACAGCCGGGTTACAAGAGTTGTGTTTGCAGCTGAGAAGCACTTCAAAGTTGAGGAGTGTTACGGTGGCAGCAGCTGAAGATCAAACAGGGACTTGCCTTTTTCACCCCCCTCTCCCCTAAAGTCTTAAGCAAGGAGCTGAAGAGAGGCAAATACTCTTTGATTCCTCAGAGCTCCCCAAGCTGGGGGGCTTCGTCGTCCCTGTGACACGCAGGGGAAGGAGGCAGGGGCAGCAGCCTCGGCCTTCAGCTGAGAGACCCACCGGCAGGGCCCAGGCCCCAGCAGGGTCCCGGCCACCTCCCGGTTGGGGTGCGCTGCGCGGGGAGAGGCGCGGCGGCGGCGGA
>NW_009717876.1:0-19215 GCF_000703405.1 Apaloderma vittatum
TTATTATTATTTATTATTATTTATTATTATTCTTGTATTGGCTATATTATATCAATTTTATTATTATATTATAATACAAAGTCTTTCTATGCAATCGCTTTGCCTCCGTGAATGGTAAAACAATGCTAGATCTAAAGAAGCCTAAACCCAAGCTGCAGCATGGTGAAACTATCAGCCGTGAGCAGAAAATTCCCTTTGGTGCCAGTGCTTATTCAAGGTGGAGAAGATTCTGTGGCTGGAAAAAATATTAAAAAGTAAACCTGCTTTTTATCACAGTGGTTGGGTTTTTAAATAAATATTAATGGTTGTAGTAGCTGTTTAATTAAGTTTATCTGAAAAAGCAGTTCTCTGAGCGACTACTTCACATCCCTCTAACCAAGGGGCTCATTCTGCTAGGTGCTGTGTCCTTGCCTCTTCTAAAGCCAGCACATCACCCACGGCATTCAAGAAATCTCATTTTTCTTCGGTAACTGTTGTCAAGGAAACCTTCCTGGGGGCCATGTGATCCACAGCTCCTTTCCCCAGCATCCCTCGCCGAACCACAGAGGTCAAGAGACCAATTGCACAGGAGGTCTCTGTCACTTTGTCTCTGCAGGCGCCTTCAGTCGCTCTGGCCGCTGGACACAACAAGCCCCATTCTCAGCTCAGTTTGGTCTGTTTTCTCCCTCAAAGTTGCCAAAACCCCTTCTGTTCACATGATGTTAGAGAGGCCTCCAACAGCAGCTCTTGTATCTTTAAATAATTTACATCTCAGAAGCAGACTCCGGTCACCAGACTCTGGAAGACCAACGCCTGCCCAAGGACCCCACGAGGCAGCTGGAGAAGTCCCCGTCGCCGGCGTGAGCCCACACCAGGTCGCTGCTGCTTGGGCGTTAGAGCCAGCAAACACAGCTTGCAGGCTGCCCCACATCAGAGCTGAGCATCGGGACTTCTCCCACCTCAGAACCATCCTGAGCGGAGCCTGGGTAGAATTAAGCCCTCGGTGTGGTTCAGCACAACTTTGCAGCTGAAGCCTGGAGCATCCTGCTGTAAACAGCGCATCACTGAGTCCTCACCTCCTCCTTCCCCCTGGCCCAGTGCTTTTGTGCTCTGGATTCTCCCCACCTGGTGTCATTATGTGTGTTGGCAATAATGCTCTCAAGCGTGCTGCTGCTTTGACCTTGATCCCTACGCTTTTTGCTGCCGATGCCTTTCAGAAACATCCTAGCTGCAAAGATAAGGCGTTATTCGGTCCCCTGTGTCCAAATGCTACTTAGCATTCCATGAAAATCACAATCCTTGCTTAACATAAGGGATGAAACTGGCCCTGAAGAAGTGCAGAAGCTTCTTTGGTTGTATTTGGAGCTGAGGTTCTGGCTTCAGAAGGACTGAGGTTTCCTGGTACCTCATGTGTAGCCACCAGCCCTTGCTCAGCTGAAGACATGGGCTATGCACAAGCATTCATGCACACAAACCTCTTACGCCTTTTTACTCCAAGTGTTGTGCTGGGCCACGCAGCAAGCAAAACAGCAGGGGTATGTGAAGGGAGAGGGGTGGTCCTGGGTGTAAGGCAGCAGCTGGCAGTAATTTTCCTAGCAGGACTCTGTAGTCCACGGTCCCTAGCCAAGGGCACGTGCCCAGGTGCTGCACAAGCATGGGAGCCCCTCTCCTGCTCCACAACCCTCTAAATGGTGACCAGCACAGTTAAGTAGCTGGCTCTTGCACATAACGTTGCAGAGGAGAGGTATTGCCCAGCACTGACTTTCTAAACAGTGCTCAGAATACAGCTCCCAGGAAAAAGGCTGCTTCCCAGGAGGAGCATTTTGGTAAAATTATAGCCTTGCATTGTCTCAACTTCTGCCAGATCAGGATCGGTTACGTGGCTGATGAGGCTTGTGCTCTGTACAGCCCGCAGAGCCTCTGGCCTGTTTGGTTTTCCTGCATCACATCTTGCCTTGGGGCTCAGGGATGCAGGCAGGTGTCTGGGCAGCAGCATCACGCACCAGAGCTGCTCTGCTCCCTTCTGCTCCGCTCCCTTCGCTCCTGCTCGAGCGTCCTGATAGCATCTAAGCACTGCACATGGCTGTGATTGCTGATTGCCAAGATTAGCAATCAGGCTAAATTAATAAGCAGGTGCCTTTGTGATCCAGGAAAAAAAAAAAACCCAAAAAAGCTCTCTGACAAGAATGGTAAACTTGGTTTATTTGTAACCTACATCAACACTCAAACCTAAATTTCCCAAACATAATTAAATCAATCTGTTGTGCCCACAATGCTTCCCCAGCCTCGCTTTTTTCTCCTCTCTCAGTTTCATGGCTCAGCTTTGCCTCTCCAGCTCTGTAACAGAGCGAGCGGGCACTGGAACGAAGGGGACGTGACTGTATTTGCAAGAAGATAAAAAATTACGAGTTTCCTCAACAAGTGCCTGGCGTTTTTGTCAGCCAGATGCTCTGGAAGGCACAGCCTTATCCCAGGCCCAGGCTCCACGCTTGTGGCAGTCCTGGCTCCCCCTCGCCTGTTGGAGAACTTGCCCCCCCGACCTTAGCCCCCCCACCAGTGTGATGGTCACGGGCAAACACCCTCGCTGCTCCCCACAAACAGCATCCCAGCAAGGCAGGCAGCTTTAGCACTGAGGTAGCACAAATTTCCCTGATGAGTGAAGTATATTAAAGATGAGCCACTTCCCTGAGGAGATCTGCTACCGTTTATGAAGCCGTTTAAACACTATAAAGGCTGCGAGGCAGAGCGGTGTTGGAGACGAGCGGGAATTTAATTTTCTAATGGAGAATTATTTTTTTCTAATGGAGAATTCTTTTCTACGACCAGCGCGTTATACATCAGTGATCTCTGCATCTGCTCAGCCAGGAAGGCTATCCAAAGTTTGGACTCATCCACATGACAGGGACGCAGGACAAAAGTGAAAATACTTAAAAATTAGCCAAGGGCTTATACCCTATCCACTCTGTCTTCTAACGATGCAGCTCTCTGGAGTCTGCTGGATGTGGGAACTTGCAAGTGCACTAGAAAAGACTTAAAATCATTCAGGGGTCAGACTAAAAACTTGCAGGGTGCATAAAGCCCATGAGATACCATCTGGATTCATCCAGTTTAGACAAAATTATGGCTGCTTTTACTATTTTATAGGCACTTATTGCAATCTGCAACTTTGCTTTGCCTCTGGTTACGTCAAAGTTGAATTATGACCTTAAATATGCTACTGGCAGTTTCGCAAAGGAGGAAGAAACACTTACTTCAAGCTGAAAAAGCCAAGCTCAGTTTTTGCTCTTTCCTCTCCACACAGAGCCCGAGAAAGACTCACTGTGTCCAAGGGACACCAAGAACATCCCCTTCCTTTAGCTTTAATAGCAAAACTGTTCCCTGCAAGTCTAATTCATGGCTGGCACCCGCAACACTTTCTCCTCATGAAGGGTCAGCTGTAGCCCGAGTTACAAAAACGCCTCTCTGAATGGCAGGACATTTGCAAAAGCCACCTGAAGCTGGATTTCTCACCCAGGGGAAGGCAAGGATGAGAGTTTCTTAGCATTCATGTAGCATGGCCAGGAAAAACCTCCGTTTGTGCACAGCTCTGTGTGCCAGAGCTCCCCAGCCCGTGTGGGCATTGTGGCTGGTCTCTTGTGGAAACCCCCCAGGGCCTTGCAAGATGAAACTCCCTGCTCTCCTTTTTGCTTGACAGTCTCTCCTCCTGCTCTGCACCTTCCACTCTCCCCATCCTCCTCCTCCAGCCGCTTTCCCCCAGCTCCTTCCTGCACATTGCCCTGGGAGCTCCAGCAGCTGATCCCCTTAATTAGGTCACAAATAGATCAAGCGTAAAACACTCGCACCAGCCAGATCCTCTGAAGGAAAAACATGCAAGCTCTGCAACTAGGGTAAAAAGCTTGAGAGAGGAAGGATGCCAAAGCTGAAATAACTTCAAAACTCGGTCCGTAGGAACCCTGTTTCAGTTTCTGCTCGACAGCTGGGTTCCTGCTCCCTGACACTGCGGCTAAGTGGAAGCGCTGCTTTAATTTCCTCTTGCTCCTGCTGCAATGCCAGATTGCTTGAATATTCGTAAACAGAAGGAGTTTAATGAAAATTATAATTAGAGCCCCGAGGTGCTCTTGCAGGTCGCCTTTACACTGGGCTGCCGATTTACATTACAAATCAGGCTGGTGTCACTGCGGAGTCTACAGTGAGGGGAGAGAATTCATTAAGGGGAAGCGCAGGGTGCGTGAGAAATAGGGGAGAAAGAAGATGATATTGTTATTATTAATAACTGAGGAAATTGGGATCTGTCATCGTCTTGCTGCAACTTTGCTCCTCAACGAAAAGCCCGTTTGTAATCATCCTGCAGCAGGAGGAGAGAGCACAGCCACCCTGAAACTTCCACTGGTCTTTTTTAACAGAGCAACTGTTTCTCACGGCAAGCGAAGTGGCAATGAAGACTTTATCTCCCTCATCAGGACATAGAAGTGCTCTTAGCACTTCTGCTTCCTAATGCCTAGCTGTGAGGTTGGGAGAGTCAGGGAGAGGCAATATGTGAAGCCAGAGGGGTGCGTTTCCCATCACTTTACAGCTTTCCCTTCTCCTCTGCCAGCAGCTACATACGAAGCTTTTTGCCCCACTGGGAGCATCAGCTCCCTGAGAAAGACAGCAGCCCTCATTCAGTGAAGTCCTGGAGCATCTGCTGACTCGAGGGAGGCACAGCGAAGATCCAGCTGCAGTCACGTGCTGAAGGGCTTTGGAAAATCTGGGTATGATGGAGCAGGAGAGAAGATCCCGTGGGAACAACATGGAATCATCTGGGCACGGATGTACTGACAGCCAGCCCTGTTCCCACACGCGGCAGCACAAACTGGTGTTATCCCAAACACGGAGCCGTCTCCTGGGTTTGATTCTGCTCCTGCTCCTTCCACCAAAGCCCTTCAGTGCAGTTACCACCTGTTTTTCTTCCCATCTATGGAGTCGAATTAGAAATAATACTCTCATTTTACACAGAGGATAGCTGAAGACTTGGGGTTTATTTATAAAAAGCTTCTATCATACTAAGGATGATTTCATACTGATCATCCTGCATCAGCAGAAGGGGCATCATTATTACAACAGCATTTTTATCGGATGCCCACCTGCCTGTGGCGCTAAAAAGAGGTGGCATCTGAGGCTGGGAATCTCCCCATGATGGATGCAGCACCAGCCCAACCTCCTCACCTCTCCCATCACGGCCACGATCTCAAATCAGAGAGGTAAACTCACGCTGCTCCTGTGCCTACACGCCCCCAAATTCAGCCCTGTTGATGCTCCAGCCAAATTCCAGCAACGCCCAGTCAATTCCCCTGCCAGACCCCACTGCTGCTCCTCTCAGCCGTGACTCTCACCTCGCCCTCCACAGCCGGAGGACGTAGCTTCAGGCTGATAAAACAGCTGGGAAGTGAAGACAGAGCAGATGAGCTAATACTGCAGAAGTGATTGGGTTTATCTATCAAAACCGACCCCGGAGACCTTCCCCTCTGCACGTGATGGCAATATGCAGAAAGTTTTCAGGCAAATTAGAAGCTGGAGGTATTTTAGGAGCTGGGCAGCAAACGGGCCAAGTGATTTACTTGCATTTAATGCGTGCTCTCATTGGTACAAAACGACCCATACAGCAACGGCTGAGTTTCAATCATCCCTAGTAACGCTCTGTGCTTTGCCAAGAAACCAACCTAACATATAAATGTGCTTATTTCAGTGAAAGAAAAATTTCCCTCGACCAACTATAGTTGAAAAAACATGTAGCTCTTTATTCTTCAGCTGAAAAATAAGTATCAGTGAAGAAATACTGAGTGACTCTGCCCTAATGAATGTACTAGCAAACTTCCAAGCCTGTCATCAAAGCACACCATGAAAAAGAACCGGGAAGAAAAGAGCATTTTGGACATGAAAAACATTTAGCGGTCCAGCTTCTGGTTCCAGTAAAATGCTTCTAACAGGAAGGGTTTCAAATTGGAACAAACAGGAAAACGACTACTCTGTTACAAATAGGGACTGTCAGAGGCTTTTGGGGTATTGCAGGAGTTTTCCAATAACCACAGTCCTCACAAACAACTTCCCTTCTACAAAGTGGCTGGAAAACGAGTCGATCACTATTGACATTCATGTTCTGATTGCTTCACTGGAAGAAAATCCGTTGCACTTAAATAACTGATTCATTACCTTAGTAATTACAGGTAACAAATCTGGCTCCTCTTGCCTCCCTCAGGACAAGTCAACTAGGAATATTACTGTTTTCCAGTCACTTTAGGAGGCAAAGCCAATTCTATATGACCCAAGACGACTTCTGAGCTGTCATCCACACCTCGTGATTCGCCAGTACCTTCAGCACAGCCTCATCAGCGCATTCCTCGCTTCTCTCAGAGGCAAGGAAGGCTGGAAACCCTTCCTTGGCTGTAACCTCTCCATAAGCATTACAGACTGAGATCCAGCTCTCTTTTCCTCTACTCAATAAAAGCAAGAAAACAGAGACACATGAACTGCTCAGATTAATCAAGTAAGTACTGAAGGATGGAGGTGGCAATAAGTTTAGAGGCGCATTTGAGGCTGAAGATCAGCCTCTCCCTTTCACGGGCTGATGGAGCAAGCACAACCTGCTCTGGGTAGTCACTGAAGGGTAAGAATGCATCTCTGCTACAGACTAGGCTGTGTCTGGAAATAAATACTTTGGGGCAGAAAGTCTTGGGCTCAAAGCGTAAGAGTGAGCCGTGGTGGAGTCACTAAGCCCGTGTTTTTCTCATGCTCCATCCCCTGCACCCTTGTATTTTCCTGCTGTACTCAAGAGAAGATCAATGAAACAAAAAATTCTCATCAGGGATTTATTAGCAATACAGTATCGTGCTGAAAAAAAAAAAAAGCTAATGTTTAACAAGTTGTCCCACTGGTATTAATGGCATTGACCGTATCCCTTTTTGTGTGGCATCCCCTTTGTTTTTGCTCTTCAGTCCAAGTAGATGATGAAATGAGACCCATGACATTCACTTTGATGGCGGTGAGCTGCTGGCTTTCCAACAGGGTAAACAAGGATTCAGTGCCTTTTAAAAAGCACTATTTTTAAAGGAAGGCCCTTTTGAGTGAGGGCTAGAATGGGGTTATTTTCCACATGACCAAGTGTCAAAAGGAAAGCGGCAGCCCTTATCACCCTCCCCAAGTCACCCACTGGATAGATTTGTGACAAGGTGAAATAAGAGCAAGTCCTCAACTTATTATCATCTTCTCCTTGCCCTCCTTAATGCAGTCTCTGCCAGGATGAGTTTGCTGTGGGAAAGTGGAATGAAACCAGGCCTTTCAGTTTGCTGCTAGACGGGACTGGGGGGAGGCTTTCGAGGGGGGAGAGAAAATCTTCCTCATTATAAAGGGAAAATGTACAATGCAGAGTTTTCCTCGGATGCTGCCCAGCCTCCCAATTAGGACGGCTGAGACAAACAGTGGCGTTATTATATGTAACTGTTTATCCAGTGTCACTCAGCCATTGTTTATTTTATGAGCATCATTTATCTCTTCTGTTGTGCTACCCAATTTGTTTGCGTTTTCAGTCCAGTCGAGTGTCTCTGCTTTATTGTACACATCTTTTGGCCTCCCACCAACCGTCTCTCCAATTAAGTTTCCAAGAGTGTGGCACAATGGCCAGGCTCCTCCTGTGCTTCATTTTTTGCATGACGTTTGTGTCCCCTTCATTTCTGTGCTGCCCCTGCCGACTTGCAGCTCCTCAATGGCTCATGGTTTATTCAACAGCAGGGCTGAATTTCTCTTTTCCCTCTTTTTTTTTTTTTTCTTTCCCCTCTTCCCCTCCCCCTCTTTTAAAACAGAAGCTGGTCAATAGATGCCAGATTGGCAGCTCTGGAGAACAAAGTTCACCCACAGCAAATCTTAAGAGGTCGTGTCTCCACAAGTGCAAGAGTTTGGTGACCTTGGAAGAACTGAACCCCGAACCACGGGGCTCTCACGAACTCTTGTGTCTACTCCGGCCACGAAAGGGGACAAAGACTTGCCCTCTATTAGCTTGTGTCACCAAAGCTTCATCCACACATAGCCCTGCCCCCCTGCTGCTATCGCTCTCCTTGGAGATGCGAGACCATTCCTCATCCCAGGAACAACGGCATCTTTGGCTTGTCCCTTCTCCAAACTTTCCAACCAGCTTTTTTTCAAGTCTTTTGATCTTCTTGCTTGCAGATCTGTCTGCAAGGATTAGCTAAAATAGAAAAGTGCTAATCCACATTATGAAAATTCAAATCCTTGCCACTACATTAAGTAATTTGAAGGAAGTTTAATCTGGCAAGACTCTGAGTTGAACTCCAGAACAGCGATAACAGTATCTGTGCATCGTCTCTTCCGCTAGCATGGCAGCAGTAAGAAACAGCATTTTCCTCCTTATCATAGCAGGCTCCAGACGGTCACTATTTCTGATGGGGTCCAGCAAAACCCCATTGAGCTCTCAGCTCTGGGTTACAGTTCAACATGGGGTTTACTGCTGCATTCCCATTGAGTCCGAGAGGACTGGGTTTCCAGGATTTCTGCTAGAAAATCTGTAGAGTGTCTCACTGGAGCTCCATCTGAAGTTCTCTTTGTTTGCAGGTTAGCGTCCAAAACTGGGAGTGAGGAACTTTGTATGGCTGTGGGAGCCACCACAAGGAAAAAACTTGGCAGCCCTGAAACCTGGGTTACGTCTCTTGCAAGGAAAGCATCCTTTGGCTAAGCGACCTGCAAAGGATCTTAATGCCCCTCCACCTCCTGTCACTGCGAGCTGCTTCAGAAATTCATCATACTTTAAACGATTCACTCAAGTATCCATTCAGTCCCAGTTCATAGATTGCAGAGCCTTTATTACACAGCCATATATTTAGCACTGGAACCATTCTCAGCAGTTGTAACAGCCCTGTCATCTAAGGAATAAAACAAAGAGCCATTATTCATCAGAAGAGAGACACAGTCTTTATTGTATGAAGCCGTGGCGGAGTTTTTATATCACCCTATCTGTTCTTTCAGGCTGTCACACAACTCAGTTTTAAGCTGTTTCAGTGGCAGCCCTGGAAGCCCAAACACTTCTGTAGTTCTTCATAGCTAACTCCCCAGCTAATGTTGTTTTAAACTGAGAGCAGGACTGATCCTGAGCACACAGAGTGTGGTGAGTGACTTAGGAGCAGGAAAGTTACCCGTTCCAGAAAAGCCTGAGGTAGACGTTAGTCTCTGGCTAAGTCAGGAATAAGAGCCAGGTGTGTTTTTTTAAAGACATGCGGAAGCATGGCAACAAGGAGTAATGGACGAATGTGCCTTTTGAGCATTGATTGTATCCAGAAGATCTGGGTTCGGGCTCTGATCTGCTGGCAGAACATTGTGTAGACTGTAGGACCCGAGAACACAGCGAGTTGTTTGTGCCAGCTGTCCTGCCCTCTCAGGAAGCCTGCGTGGCTCCTGCAGCCGCCCTGTACCACGTCATGGTTTGCTTGGTGGGTGTATGTCCAGCACGATGCCAGAGGAATCAGCCTGGTTCTCTGGATTTAGATTAGTACCTTGAGATGTGCTCAGAACTCCGCCCTGCCTAGCACCTGCCTGACTTCCTCTGCATCTCTGGGAAAAGCAAGTCAGATTTTATGTGAGAAGACTTCTTCTAACGTGCACTTCTGTGGTACAAATGAGCCCACTAAATGCAAATGAAGCAGCACCATTGCCAGGACCAACTGCCATCAGGGTCTCCTCAGGCTTCTGAGAGCGTTTGAGAATATGTCTGTGTCAGCACAAAAGCAAGATAAAAGAACACAAAGAACAGCACCCCTGAGAAGATGTGTGCAGGGGCTCCCAGCAGCCAGGCAGACTCATCCTTCCCTTGAATGTCTCCTCTCAGAATGTCGCGATGTGGAAACTTGAAGACCCAGAGTCCTAAAAAGTAGCAGATATTTGGAAAAGAATCTCTTTTTCCCAGCTTAGTAATTTGTTTAAGGCTGGCTATCACGAGATGTGATAGCCCCCATGCTCACTTCTCTCCACATGCTCAGAAAGCGAAGGGCACACGACAGGCTGTGACCTCCCATCACACTTCTCCCAACACCCGCTCTCTTCCCCGCTGAACAGCCAGCCATCTCCCAAGCTAATTAACCGAACTGTATTCTGCACATATTTAGCATTTCTGAGTAATTAGGCTAATCAGATTTCTCCCCTAATTCTGTACATATACAATATAAGCAGGTGTATTGCCTTTCCCACAACGATACCAGAAAAAAAGTGCGTTTTCCGCCAGAGCCAGGGATGCCAGCCGCCTGTTCGCATCTCACACATGGAAATCTGCTGCTAATGGATTACCAGGAGCCACGGGAAGTTAGGAGCTGGGTTTGATTTGGTTAAGGAGCCAATAGTTCAGATGTTCAATGCACAGTCTTCAAATCTGGCCAGAGACCTAAATTATCTTTCCCATCCTCCAGGGAAGAGCTGCAGGAGAACTTCTTCTGCGCTGCAGTTGAATGGGAGGTGTTTGGACCAGAGCCTTGAAGGTGTTTTGGGTGCTGGGGAAGTCCAATAGTCTGCCCAAGACTCAGGACTCGGGTCTTGGTCATTCCCCACAAGGTTAATCAGCCTTATGGACCTAGACTTTATCTCTGTGAACCTGTTGACCGGCAAACACGTACTGGTGGTCTCTGCTGCTGTCATGGCCTCTAAATGAAAGTCAAAGCCAGTCAGGCTGGTCCAGCTCTTTCTTGTCCTTTGGTGCAGAAGGACTTTTCCCTCCAGTCGGTTTCACTCAGTAATTCCTTCTCAGGAAAGCAGAAAAGTTTTTCTGAAGTGCCCATGGCTACATCTTGGTCCTCTGAAGCAGGTGGTGCTTCCACCAGAATAGGATTATTTCCCTCTCAGTGGAGTATTGAGGGTCCAGCATGTCTGAAAGGAGGAAAGGATGCTCCCAAGCATGGAGTTAGGCACTCCTGACTGTCTGGACCATAGCAGTAATATTAAGCAAAGATCCTGCCACACACCCTTCACAAAAAGACCATCTCTCTGCTGAGCTACACACAGAGAAAAAGTTTGCTCGGAGAGTACAACCCAATATACTTCCAACGCGAAGAAGCCACTTCTAATGGGTAGGGCAATGCTCTTACTGTGGTATTGTGGAACAACGTCCAAACCTCCTAAACATAAACAAATCTAAGTAAGACCCGGATTTAGATTCTTCCTGATCTCCAGGTAGGTCAACCAGCCTGGTACTTGACTGAGCTCTGGTTCCTGCAAGAGGTAATTTTCAGGTGGAGCTGAAGGCAGACAGTGACAAACTGTTAATTGTGGTGAGGCTGTTTGTCTGTGACGAATGAACACACCACACAGAGCACTCCATGCAAGGTTACACTCAATATTTTATAAGTTCTGTGTGGGTAATAAAATGCTCCATCCCTTTCTTTAGCGTCCTCTATCTCACCTTCCCTGTTCAGATGAAACAGTGCTTACAGATGAACTATCTCCAGAGAATAGTGCTTAGAAAATATAATTCAGCACTAGACTCTTTAATGGGTCCAAGGCTGTTGTCAGGATCACCACAGACACAGAAGAGATCCCTGTTCTCCAGAGAGGGGTCACAGGAGGCATCTTCCCAGGCTTCGTGTATTTGCTGTAACTGTGTATTCATCTGAGCCTCAGGATTCATTTTTTATTAAGTATACGTGGCTCTGGAGGAGAAGTGTAACCCAACTATCCTCAGTAATACTCAAATCTTGTTCTGTCATATTTTTTGACCAGGTGACTAGTTGCCCAAGGGCTCACTAATGAAGGGCAAGGTCTCTCCTGAATCATTCTGACCTACCTTCCTTAGGTCAGCGATGTCCCAGGTCACTCGGGGATGGCACAATGACATGGAAAGAGACTTGGAGAACTGTGCTGAAAAAAACATCCTGTCGCAGAGCAACGTCATCCTAGACCTGGGAGACCAAGCTCCTGGGATGGAGCAAACTGGGATGAGGAGCCCTCAGGGATCCCATCTCCAGGATCCCATCAGTGGGATCCTCAGCTGTGTTCTCATCTGTTCCGAGGGCAGTGAGGCTGCCTGCTGCCATAACAGGGGGCAACTTGTCCCATCCTTCTGAAAATCAGGGTCTGGGAGGACATCTGTTTGTCGGCTCCATCGGTGCAGAAAAAAATATGATGATGGTCCTGATTTTCTAGAGTTTTGAGCATTGGAGGAGAAAAAATGGAGGAAAAAAATTGAAAGGGGGCAAGAAAGCAGATATTTTGCTGGCCTGAGAGAGCCTGGAGAGCAGGTGGGAGGCTGCCCGCAGGGCTGGCCAGGCGCTGAGAGGTGGCAAAGGAAGCTGGCAGAGCAAGTCCTGACGTCTGCCTCCTCCGAGCAGGTGACGAAGACAAGCTGTTGCCTTGATTCCCACAGTATATTTTCATTAAGCTGTGGCAGATGGCAGCGGAGGTCACCGCTTCCACACCGTCATCCTCTCAGCCGAAAGGTGTCAGGGAATCTGACATCTCAATTACTAAACCTAGATTCACCCAAACAGCATCCAGGATGAAAGGGGAAGGGGGATCAGGGAAGCTGCTCTCCTAATTTCCATGAATCCTCACCTTTGAGAGAAAATCTGGGACGTGCTTCCCTGATAAACAACGTATTTGTGTCTAATATCCCGACACAGAAGCAGCTGGTCCGAGAACGAGCCACAGACACCAGGAAAATGGCAATTAAGTCCTTGTGGAAATGAGACCAAAAAGCATCCCTTAATGAGCTACAGCAAAGTCACGGGAGGACCTATTGATCTTGCCCCAGCAGAGAACTGCTTTTCGCTCCTCTCTCATCTGTGAAACCTCAGAACATAAAGCAAAATAAAACTTTTATTCTTCATTTCACAAGGACTTTCAGACGTCGGCCCAGGGCTCGGCTAACCCAGAGCAACATCACCATCGACTTTTTTATGCTCTGCATGAAACTCGAATCCAACGCCCTGGCAAGAAGCAGCACTTCTGTTGAAACCCCTTCTCAGAGATTTCTGCCACATATTTCAATCATTTCAGTTTTTCTCATCCCTACTATTACTACCTACTTCCTATTACTACTTCACTACTACTACAATAATTCCTTGCTTTTGTAATCCCTACTATTGTCCCTGCCAAGAAGAAGACAAAATAAGATTCTGACCCTTATCAAAGCCCAATAAACAAGTGAAGCAGACATCATTTATACTTATATCTCAGGAAGGTAATATTATAACTCTGGAATGATTATGCAATATTCTGGATTGGCAGTTCTGCAGGACATTTATTCACTGAGTCGCACTACCCTGCAGCAGCACCCAAGCCTGTGCTTTCCCTTTGAGGATTTTTCCCCATAAACCCCAACACAAGCTGGGTTTAGGGGAGACACAGTAACAACTGGGTCAAGATGAGAATTTCCAGAATGCACAACTCCAAAGAAAAAAAAAAACACAAAACCAATACCACACCAACTTCTTTTTAGTGAGACTTCTCAACTTTTTTACAGACATTTGAAAACACTTCTGAGAAGTTCAAAATATTTGGGGTTTGGCACAACCTCCCCCCAAATGATTTTCAGCAAACCTTGCTACGTGCCAGAGTATTTTAATTATTTTTTTTTTTACCCAGAAATGACCTTTTTTCCCCTCCTCGTGTACTGGAGGTGGGGAACGGGAGAAGAATGTGCCACTTTTGAGACAGAAGTTTCCACATTGTTGAAAACTTTCTACCAAACCTAAACAGGGAGACACAACCTGCGTGGTTAGGTCAGTTAGGTGTGCTCATCACATCTGCTGCAGCCCCAGAGGAGTGGGGACAGAGGGAAGACCAGAAGCATAAGGACATGAAATCAAAAATTATCTGGGTTTTTTTAAGAAGAAAGGTTCAGTTCCACTGACCTCAAACCCAATGTTCTGTTAATGGGAAAAGGGAAATCTACATCTGGGGCACTTACTACTCGAATTTTCTTAAGTGCTCGAGAAGCAATTGGGCTATTCCAGGGTTTTCCTGGAGGAAAAGCGATCACAATCTGGCCTTTGTTATTCAGTTTGTTCTCCAAGAGTTCCTATTTGAGGGCCCCTGGAGCAGATTCTTGGAAGAGCTCCATTTTGCACCCCGGCCAAAATGATCTGAGTTTCCATATATTATTAGCACACAATGGAGCAATGTCAGCTCCCTTAACCCCACACCAGCCAGGGGGGATTGGTTCCCCGTTGGGGAAAAAACCAGTTCCTTCTCTTCTTGCATGACCCTGGTACTCAGAGAGAGGAAAAAAGGAAAGGCAAAGGAGCAGAGAGTGGCCAGGAGAAATCAGAGTGGTCAAGCAAATGTACTGCGTCAGCCGAAATAAAGCCCCATTTCTCTGAGAAGAGTTGACTTCGATACCACCCTGCCCTCAGCTTGGCTTTCTGTCTTGGCTTTTGCCAAATTTCATTCTCAATCTCAATGGCTTTGGTTAGAGGGCACAAAGGACCGTGGTTCCTGTGAGTCATTTGCAATCTCTGCCACGGCGATGGGAAACACGGGTGTGGGCTGACAGGCAAGGCACCATCTGCAACAGGGTATCTCTGAAAGACCTACCCCGAGCTCCTCTTTGCTGCTCTTGGGCTTAGAACACTGTGTTACAGAGGTACTGACTCCAGCTGCTCAGGAAAAAGGAGAGAAAAAAAAAAAGAAAAAAGAAAAATCTCATGCAAAAATTCAACTTTTTTGTAAGACAAGCTCCGCAACTCCAAAATTAAACATGTTTGCCAGCACAGCAAACATTTGCCAGCACATTTTTGATTTTTTGCCAAAATATTCTGGCCAAAACTCGGGAGGAAAAAAAAACCCAAACTCCTCAGAATTGTCTATGGAAAGCAGATACTTCTCATGAAAATATTCATTTAGTCAAATCCCCAGGTTTCTACAGAAAGTCAGCTTCAGTGGAAAATGCTGACGAGCTCTATTACTGGCACAGCTTTAATTTTCCTTTGTCTGGAACAGACACGGAGAAGACAGCATCTGTCAAACGTAGTCTTTAGACTTACGTTATTATTGAGCCCGGAGTATTGTTCGAGGACTTCAGGATAGGTTCAAGCCTTCACGGTGCTAGGTCCTGTGCGTGTTCACGGAAGACAGCCCCTTCCCTAGAGGGATTATAATTTGACCGTGGAGAAGATAAACAGCTGGGGAGAGCACGAGGTAATTTTGGAGGGGTCCTGAGCAGCGTGATGAGCAGGGGGACGCTGCGCTCCCCTCGCACCTGCTCTTGCCTCGAACGCTTTGTGCTCGGCCGTACCGCAGCTGCCTGAGCGAAAAGCTCCCTCAGGAGATGCATCAAACCTCCCCAGCTCCAGAGGCAGCTGCAGAGGAGGGGAGAGACGAGTCCTGCTCTCCCTGCCCTGCTGCCAGTTCCAAACGCCCCTGGGATGGGGAGGAGAAAGCCAAGAAAGGTATCCCCACAACCCCCAAAGCGCAGATGCTGCAATCCTGCTCGCTCCATGCCTGGGATAGGAAGATGCTCTACCACCCTCCTTCTTGCACGTGCTGATCTGATCGAGCCCACCTATTTTGACTATTTTAACTTTCATTTGCTCAGATCCTGCCTTGCAATCTGCCTGTCTGCCACTCTCACCCCCTGCATGCTCTTTATCGCTTAATGCCTCGATCAAACCGACGCGACCATGTAGTTACAAAGGAGACAAGGATCTGTGCCGGTTTCAAATAGTTTCCAGAACTGGTCACTCCCTTCTGTAAGAGATTAAAACGGCATCGCTGAGAAAGGAGTGAGGGAGAAATAAGAGCACAAGAAAATAAATAAATAAAGGTATATAGTTACTTTTGGTTAGTCTCAATATGCAATCCCGTCCCAGGGCGCCTTGTTCTGCGCTCATTTGAAGTGTTAGTCACTTTTTCCATTAGAAGCTCTTATTCTGGGGGGATTTATAATGTATCTGTAAAATTGTCTGCAGGCTTTGCTTGGCATCTGAGCTCTCAATCCACGGACAGAATGTAAAGAAACTACAGTTGTTTGATTTATTGGGACAGGGCACGGGGAGGGAGGGAATTTTTCCATGCTTGGTGGAAATAAATTCACATAGTGCCTTCAGCGCACAATCAGTTACTGCTCCAGAAAATACACCATTTGGGTGCAATCTCATGCTGGCAGAGAGGAAAGAAGCAAATCAATGATTTTTTAATATCTCCCTGCCTGAGACACAGCCCTCGCTTGTGGTTTCTTACCACGACCCACCCAGTCCACAATCCTGCAGGGCACAACAGTCTGTCATTCTGCTCCCATTCAGAAATGCTGCCCTTGACAAGCCTTTTTCAACCCTAATTTCTGTGGGGGAATTTTCTTAACCCTCTGCTGAGGCTCTCTTACAGAGTCCTGATATTTTTCCTGAGAAGACCTATGACTCCTTGAAGTTTTGCTTGCATTTCTTGATATGGAGCTGCCCAAAGACTGAGGTAAGCTGCTGCAGGTAAACACTCCATCAGTGACGATCCTCATGCCATGGCTGAGGATAAAATCATCTGCAGGGCGGCCCTGACCTGGGCCAACATTCACCCAAACTTCTGCTGAAGACAGGAGTGGATCGGGATGAAGAGGAGGATTAGGGACAGCGACACACACACAGGGATCAGGGGAAGGGAGAGAGGGAACCTTCTCGCAGCCTCCCTACAACACCCACAGGCAAAGCAAGAGCCTAATGTGGAGGTTTCAAGGAAACAATAACCTAAAATTGGAACACGGCAAATTATTTATTCACACTACAGCCTTCCCTCCCCCCTTGATTAGCAAACCGCTGGGGAGTCAGCCCTGATTTTCCTCAGACAGACGCACGCGGCTCTTCAACTCGATCTGAGCCAGGAGCCCTCAGCCCGTGGGGGGCTGAACATCTAGTTGGTATTCGCATTGTGTAGCGGCTCCTTGAATTCACATGTTGTTCTGCTCTCTGACTGGATCACAAAGTTTTTCTTTGGGAGCGTACACTGTGATGATGAATATGTTTGTTTTCTGCCTTCTTTTCCAGGAAACATTTAGGCTACAGCGTGCAAATACTGCCCCACACACTCACTCAACTACTTGCACCTAATAATAAAGCAATCCCTATGAAGCACTGCAACTCCAACTCCTAATTCAATTTATTTTTTTTTTGAGGGGGAGGTTGAAGAAGATGTTTCATGTTTCCATTCATTGTTTATAAAAATCCCCAGTGAAGCTCTGAGGAACAGGCATGAGAACATGTAAAGAAACATACGGGTGTGCTGCAATACTGAAGTGGGAAATCCCAGCGCTGAAATCCTCTCCCCATCTAAGTGAGAGGCAGAGCATCCACTGACCATGGAGGAACCAGGATTTCACCCCGGGGCTTCAGTAGTGGGAGACACCGGGCTTGGCAACATACAGGGAAGACTGAAAGCTTCAAAGTATCAAATGAAGCAGAGAAGAGACATGAGAGGAACAAAGGAAGTTCACATCATTATAATTTATTGATGATGTTGGCCTGATCGCTTCACTGTTTTGTTTTAACAGAACCCACCCCGAGCAGCAGCAAGACCTGCAGGTCACTTGGCCATACTGGTGTGGAATGATGCGAAGATTTACAAAGTTTGCTTAAAAAAAAATAAATTAAAAATGTCGTTTAAAAGCACCAGGCTGGACCTCATCCTCACCCAAGCACTTGCTGGAAACCAGCCAAGATCTTCTGACCTCACCCCTACCGGAGCACAGCTCCAGGAATTCCCTCACCATAGCTCACATTTTTCCAGCTCTACCAATTCACCCAGCGAGTGCCATGGGAAATCGCTACGGCTGAGGCATCCAAACTTGCTTAAGAATGAGCCAAACTGATTCTTTTCTTCAAGGAGGAGGGTCTTAAGGAAAATAAAATGCTGGGGGTTCTTTGTCCCCGTATCTTGGATACAAGAAAACTCCCACGCTTGTCAGAAATAAGAACAGCACCAGCAGCTCATGGCTTTTTCTCTTATTCTTTTATTTTTCTTTTTTCCCCTCCAGTGTGTGTGAGTTTGTGCTTTAAAGCGGGATGACATAGTGATGGGTTTAAGAGACAGTGAGTGTCAAAGTGCCAATTCCTAATGTAATACAGGGTGCAGCTTCTTTCTTCTGTGATCATGGGTGAAAAATCAAAAGAAATAATCCAGGAGACTAAATACACTCCCCAGCCATTCAGCTTGCTCATAAACATGCCTAGCGAGGCGCTTTTTGCAAGAAAACCCCACCACTCCTATTCTGTATTTTGTTTAACTACGAGTCAAGTCTTCCATCCACATCTTCTGATCGCACTAGTCAGATTTAACAGGGTTTCATTCCTGCCCTCTTCCCCTTCGGTTTTTAGGCTGATGGTTTACATTTGAAAAAAACTACTAGGTTTCTTCTAAGGAGAGGTTCTCTCCCACCTTCAGCAAAGCACCCGCTCACTGTCCCTTCGCAGGACAAACCACCGCTGTCACCGTGAGCAACTCCAAAACAAAGAGTTTGAACCAGACTCTCCCTTTGGCAACAGCTCACTATTCAACGGTAGTCAACAGGAAGCCTGCCCTTTCCTGAGCGCTGCTTAATGCTCCAAAATAAAACAAATTTGGAAGAAGCAAATGAAATTAAAACATATAGATACTGTCATTTCCTTTTTAAGGCTCGAGGAGCCCTGGAGCCCATTAGCTGTTGACAAGAAGGGGACCCTCCAGATCCAGGCTGGATGAAGAGATACTTAGGGAACAACCAGACCTTTGTTTATCACGTTATCATGTAAGCAGATGTCATGAGGACGAGGGACCCGCGCCCATCAGGGACCACACTTTCCACACGCCGGGAAGTTTATTCCTTAATAAACATAGGTAGGTGTGCAAGCACATTCTTTCTAAGCACTTTTTCCCGAGGATGTTTGAAATATTTCCTTCCAAGCCAGCACAAACCCCTCCCGTGCAGGCGAGCAGGGTGCGCGCCAGGCGAGCCCCTTCTTGCAGCTGGACATAAACGAGGCTGAAGGTGCCGGTGGGTTTCAGCACAAAGTTTGGTTTGGTTTCCAACATCGCCACCGAGCCCGCCGGGACTCCTTTCACGGAGTGGGTTTTGGGTTTGTTGTGGGTTTGGGGTTTTTTTTTGGTTTTTTTTTTAAAGTTGTATTTTATAAGCACAAACTTACGCACTGAGAACTTTATATATATATAAGGTCTAAGCGTTTTTCAGACTTTCAGGCATTACTAAACTCCCCTCAAAGCGTTATCAAAGCGCAGCCTGCCATCCCTCCA
>NW_009717877.1:0-4127 GCF_000703405.1 Apaloderma vittatum
CCCTGACATTCTGTGATTCTTTGTGTGATTCTGTGTAATCCCAACCTTTCTATGGTTCAATGGATTCCAGTAGGATATATGAGACAAACCTTAGAACCCCTGAGGTGACTGGCTTTAGTGTCGTGCTTTATTTCATCTGGAATAGGGACTAAAATCAACGTATCTTCCCTTTCACAAGTACTCTTAGTGTAGTGCTGTGATTGCTCTTGGCTCTGGCGAGACAGAATGCTTGAATCTGGTGATTAGGGCATACCAGCTAAAAATGGAAAATGCGATTGCAGAGTCTTTATCAGAGGGCAGGTTTGTTCTCTCCTTTTTTTCCCCCCACATCTCTAGTAGCTGTTTCAAACCATTTGTCTTCGAAGTAGGAGGGATGTTGCTGTCATTACTTTCTCTGCTTGTGTCAGCTTTTAAGATGGATAGAAGTAAGCATATGCCTTTTAACTCTCTGTCCACAATGAGAAGAGGGCTGATTTTGTTGCACTCAAGATGGTGGAGAAGCCAATCACCTAAATAGTCTTAGAATTTAATTATGGAAAAAAACTCAAAACTTTTTAGGCAGTACCTAATTCTGGAATTGGTAGCAGAGCAGTCCTCAAAATTACCAGATGAGATGAATGAAGAGCTGAATGGTTAGAATCACAGACTGGTTAAGGCTGGAAGGGACCTTGAAGATCATCTAATCCCAATCCCCTGCTGCGGGCCAGGAAAAGCACCTCACATTGCTGCAAGTAGGCTGGTGTCTAAGATTGGCAATTTAAAGCTCTCACAATACTCTAAATGCTAGGGAGACAGAGGTTAAGTGATCTATGATCTTAACTACAAGTGATCGAATTTATTCACTATGAAAATGAAATTCAGACATGATTAAAATGAAATTCAGATGCATCCCAGACACTAACTATAATTTTCTTTCAGTAATAACTATCACATATATGATCTGAATTTGGCATGCCCTGTTTTCTGTAATTCCATTCATAGCTGCTGACTTCTGCACCATGAGTGGTAAATAAAAGCTAATAATCTTATCAGTTGTTCAAATAAATAACTGGAAGAGTGGTTACCTTTCAGGAACCTGGTGCATTTGTGTAAGAAAATCTGCATATTAGGAAAGGAAGTTGAGCTTTCAGTTCTGTCTGGAGAGATCCCATGTGATAAGTATATACACTGCCCACACGCCTGCAGTACTGGGCCTGTCATCTTACCTGCCTAACATGACATTAGTTCAAGTGTCACCTTAGAAGAGAAAGGGCCAGCCTGATGCTTGAGTTCAGGACTTCACTGGGCATGGATCTTCATGTTACCTTCTGGGAAGTGTTACAAAACACAGTAGTCAAATTATAAAAATACACATACCTGTGCAAAATACTCCTCTGAAATCCTCCCTGCCCATTCGATACATAGCTCTAGGGGGCGACATGGATTTGCGACATCTGCACATTTAATCATCATGCGCTTGATCAGTGTCTGGTTATCTGGAAAATTCTTTATATTGGTTGTACATTCACAGTCGCTGCCTTCGCTCTGTAAAAGAGAACTGGTTACAGGGACCAGTGGCCAAGCGTACCTGCCAGCAGGAGCAAGGACATCACTATCAGTTCTGTTGCACTTAGGCACTAAGCAGGCACCCAGCCTGACACCTAATTTTATGCAGAATTGCTCCAGGAATCTGGAGAGGGAAGTCATGTCTGAGAGCTGTAGCCTTGCTAAGCAACTGGATACCGTCATTGCACGTGACAGTTGTGGAAATTCACAGAATTAACAGCAAAGTTTGTGAAACAAAGGAGTCACAGGCCCTTTATCAGGTAGGGCAGCTCACCTTTCTCTCCATCCCAGCCTTGCCCTTTTGGAACAGGACCAGGATAGGGGATGCATCTGCCAGCTGCAAACTGATAAACCATCCTCACTGCCAAGTGTTTAAATTTGGGGGTGGTGATGGTACAGAGGTGCTTCATTTATGGGAGATTCTAGAGTTTGGTTTTAATTCCTAGACGAGATAACTGAGGCTGGCTCAGGAGATTGAACCAACTTGCACAACAGACTGTTTGTTTTATGGGCAGAAAAGCAGTTCTGTGCTGTTTAGTTCCGGTGTGTTTGCATATACAACTGTGGGGTTTTGTGCCAGATTTTGAATCCTTGACCTGGAATACTTTTTCGTCTTTGTTACTGTATTGGCTTTGCCTGGCTGGATTTCAAAGGTGGAGGAGCTGTAGGGGTAGCTTCTGCCAGAAGCTGCTATAAGTTTCCCCTAAGTCTGACAGAGCCAGTGCCAGCCGGCTTCAAAGAGGGTCCCACTGCTGGCCTAAGCTGAGCCTGTCAGTGATGGTAGGATAGGAGGAAAACATATTTAAGAAACGGGTAAAAAAAGAACCTCACCACACAGCAGCAAGCAAAAAGACAGAGGAATGAGAATATGTGAATACACCAAGGTCACTGAAGGGAGGCGGGGAAGGATGTGCTCCAGGTGCCAGAGCACAGTCCCCCAGGACGTGGTGAGGACCATGGCGAAGCAGGCTGTCCCCCTGCAGCCCATGGCTGTGACAGGGTGTAGATGTCCACCTGCAGCCTGTGGAGGACCCCACCCTGGAGCAGGTGGCTGCCTGAAGGGGCCTGTGACCCCATGGGAAGCCTGCGCAGGGGCAGATGCTGCCAGAGCCTGCAGCCTGTGGAGAGAGAGAAGCCCACACTGGAGCAGGCTGGCTGGCAGGACTTGTGTGACAACGTGTGGGACTCATGCTGGAGCAGTTTCCCCTTGGAAGGACTGCACCCCATGGAGAGACTCATGTTGGGGCAGTTTGTGGTGAACTGTCTGTCATGAGAGGACTCACATTAGAGAAAGGTGTGTGAAGATCGTCTCCTGTGAGAGGGACCCCTGGAGGAAGAAGTGGTGGAACCAACATCAGATGAACTGACAACAACCCCCATTCCCTGGTCTCCCTGCACCACTCAGGGAGGGAGGGGGTGGATAAATTGGGATTGATGTTAAGCCCAGGAAGAAGGGAGGGATGGGGGGAAGATGTTTTGGTGGTTTTTTTTTAAGAGCCGTTTTTATTTCTCACTGCTCTTCTCTGCTTTGTTCTTTAATAAATTTAACTGATTTCCTAAAAATCGAGTCTGTTTTGCCCAGGAAGGTAGATGCAGGTGATCAACCTGTCCTTACCTCAAACCATGGGCCCTTTGTTATATTTTCTCCTCCTGTCTGACAGAGAAGGGGGGGTGATGGAGCGGCTGTGTGGGCACCTGGCCACACACAAATGGAAAGGAGATAGTAAATACAGAGCCACATGTAGATAATGTACTAATAATTCCTTCAAAGTTTTAACTAAACAGTATTTCTAGAAATTGAGAACTACACACTCATATTTTTCAGAGGTAATTAGAGCAAAAACCAAAGAGTTTCTCACTGTATTGTATTAAGTTCTTGGTCACGTGAACGGCACATGAAACCAAATGCATGGCTGCCAAAAACTTGTATTTGCTGCCAACAGCACTGAAATCAAACAAGATCTCAGAAATGCAGAGTATTTCACATACACTGGCTTTGCTATGGAAACGAGGAATAGAAATATTACATTATTCCAAATAACTATCTCTTGGCAAGAAAACACAGTTGCTTTTTGAAAATATTATTACTACTACTACTACTACTATTATTTTTAAGCTGCATTTGTAACGCTCTCTTTGCCAGACTATACCTACAGCCAGGGAAGTACAAATAATATATTTATAAATGCATTCCTAAACAAAGCTCATTTTAAAATGTTATCACTAATTTTTTAAGCTCTTGCTGTGTTCTTCTGTAGTCTAAACAGGTATGTAACTGGCATATAGGCTGCAAAGAATCAGCAATAAGCAGAGTGTAAGTGATCAACAAAATTATCTCTTTCCAAAGGACAGCACAGTTGGCAGAGGGTGAGTTAAGAAACACATTCATAAGCTTCTCATGCTCCTAATAATAAGCATTCTTCCTGTCTCCACTAAAACTGTCTCTATTCAGGCCTCCCTCTGCTCAAAATATCATGTTAGTCCAGATGAATTAATGTTTCATTTATTACCTTTTGTATCTTTCTTGAAAATTACATCTTCAGTAATTTATTGTTTCATAGAATCATAGAATAGTTTCAGCT